>NC_079447.1:38414672-38554672 GCF_903798145.1 Danio aesculapii | reverse complement strand
TTGTATTGTTCATAGATATACAAATATATGTTTTTAAAGTACCTTCTAAGTAAAGTAATTAGTAATCTGATTACATTTTACATTAAGTAATTAGTAATGTATTCAATTAGAATTTTCCTGCTGTAATCAGTAATTTGTAATTTATTACTTTTTAAAGTTACTTACCCAACACTGGTAATATATCATACAAAAAATAAAACTGCTTATCGTACTACAGAAATAAAAATGACTAAATTCAGTACAGGAATAACAGCTCAATCTGTGCATTAGAACAATCCTTTTAGTTACTTTACTTGGCGATGACGTATTGATGGCATAATGATGACGTATTTATTTTTAGCTGCGTACGGCTTAAATCGTAAGTTTTCAAATGAAGAGTTTGATCAAGGGTTACGAGAACTGAAAGGCATTTCTTTGTGAATTTCTGGCTAAAAACTGGACAAATGGTGGATTGGATTACTTGTTGGCGAAAATTGCATTTGATCAGTATGTCCTGGTGGGGAGTGGTCGTCCTCTCACTGCCCATACTGTTAAAAAAATCACCGCTGTCAAAGATTTTTTGAGACACTGCATATATACACTTCAAGTCAGAATTATTAAACCCCATATTAGCCTCCTTTTTTCCCCCAATTTCTGTTTAACAGAAAGAAGATTTTTTTCAACACATTTTTAAACATAATAGTTTTAATAATTAATTTCTAATAACTGATTTATTTTATCTTTGCCATGATGACAGTAAATAATATTTGACTAGATATTTTTCAAGACAATATATAACTTATAGGGGTTTACATTTTTTATTTATTTATTTTTTTTAAACTGTTTTTTTCTAGTCGAAAAAGACTTTCTCCAGAAAAAAATATAAATTATCAGACATACTGTGAAAATTTCCTTACTCTGTTAAACATAATTTGGGAAATGTATTTGTCCTACTTTTTGTTTGCTTGCTTGCTTTTGTTGTTTATTTACTTTTTGTCTAATGTTTTGTAATTTTATCTTTTATTTGTTTTGGTTGTTACCTTTTTTGTTTTTCTTTTGTTTCCTTTTTTCTTTTGTTCTTATTTAGTGAGTATTAAAGTTGTTTGTTTGTTTTAATTGTCATTTTATTTTATTTATTTGTGGGTTTTTTTTGTTTGTTTTTTACTTATTTTTTCTTTTAGTTTATTTCATTTTATCTTAATTTGATCTCATTTCATGTTTTCTTTTTTGTTTTATGTTGAATTAATTTTGTTTTTGTTTCTGTCTTATTGAATCATTCATTTGACAGCTGACTGTTGTCATGATTCTTCATTTCATCTTTTTTGTTTAATTGCATTTATGCCATATTTCACTTGGAAATACACCACTTTATAATACAGTAGACTGAGAACAACATTACATGTTGACCTTAATGCTATTTTTCTTTTAGTCTTGACCTGCATGGTAATCATAAACATTTTAAACTATTTGCCTATTTGATCATATGCTGCTCGGTTTTGATGATATTTGTGCACAGTTTTCTGGCATTAATAAATAATACTATCAGAAAATATCTTCATTTCTCAGATGAATGCGCACATCAAATGTTTATTTATCCAAGAGTGCAATGTTGCGTTAGACATGGTGCCAAATATTGAGTGATGAATTAATGACTATTAAATGTAAACAACAAATAATATAGAGAAATAATGAAAGCTATCACACACACACACACACACACACACACACACTCACACACTCACACTCTCTCTCTCTCTAGATTAGTTTGACATATAACAGTATGAAATGCATGTGATGAGGTGCTTCTACACATCATTGTTCAGGGTTATTTGCTTATATATTTGTAACATCTAATTTGAATGTTGGATAAAATGGCACGTCTCATTGAAAAGCAGGGAATGCTCCTAAATTGATGCCTGAAAATTATTTGCCTGACACTCAATCAATACAAGCGAATATGCAAGCGATGAGCTCTGTTATGCTGTCCTTTAATCAGACTAAGCGAAGTCTAATTGCGTATGCTTTCTGCAATTGCACCGAATATAAGTGCGCGTGTAAACCATCTGTGCTCGTGCGTTTAAAGCACCTTTAAATGATGATTAGCAGCGCACGCTATAATAAGCTTCTTGTTTTATTGGCCCTTTTTTGACGTAATATCATTACTGTAGTGTGTCCCTTTTATGTTTTTTTTTTCTTTGAAAAATGTTGCACTCCGTCAGCATTTATTTATTTAATTTCATTCGCCGGGCTTAATGATTTGTTTTGGTGGACTCGAAGATGTTTGATTTACTCCAGGCTTCTCGCAGTTCTAACATTAGTGCTGGAATAGGACTTTGTGTTCTACGTCTCCGTTTAAAAGGCAATTAATTCTAGTTATGGAAATGTCATTGTGTGCATTTAAAGCCAAGTGCTTGGTAGCCGCGTACACTTGATTTGTATGGAGTCGAGTTTCCGTGAGTGTGTCATTCAGGGTTCTTCGACCCCGTTAATAGCAATCATGCCTTTAAACTGCGGTGGATTTCAGGCAGGGCATCATCTATTCCTTAGCCTCGTTCCGAAGATAAATTAGTAGCTGCTGAATAATGCAGTGAACCCTAATTCTCTTTGATTAGTAGTGAGTTAGATGATACTGACCCATTGAAATTGGTCATCAGCATAAATAATGACTGAATGTACTGATAAAATGCAAACTTGCCGGCCATCATAAATCAAACGAAATCCACTTGCTGTGGAAGTCATTGAAATTAGAAGTCCATGCTCCTATTAATTATGTTGCCTTCTGAAGGCGACAGAGTGATAAATCAGCCCTGAAAGGTACTCCAGTTAGGGAGTTGAGGAAGCGAGACTGCCTGCAAATGGCTTTGTATACCCTCCTAATTGTTTCTTAAACAACCCACCTCTAGAGGCATATCTGATAGCAGGGCTATGGAGAACAGCTCACAATATAGCAGCGGTCCACATGCAGGTGGACTCTAGTGTCAGCTCTTTATTTATTTAATTTGCTTCCTCATTCCTGGATTTGATTTGCAATTTTCTAATGTTCTTTTTAGCATCTGAATAGATTTCTTTTATGCTTTTTGGATCCACCTTATAGTTTTTGTTTTTAACGAGTGTGTGCTCAATTATTAGTTTTATAGTATTGTTTTGTAATTTTATTGAAACTACATACTGTACGTGAAATTGCGTCTGTCGTTCATTTCTATGTTATGTTGCTTTGAAGATGATGATACTATACTACATATAGTAGCTGATGGTCAGTTATGTGTAATTGCATGAAATGTGGATGGATAGATGCTTCTGCAATGCCACAGTGTCACAGCTTTGTCCAATTTAAACACCTGTTGTCTATTTTTTTTCATTTCTTGGTTGGTGTTTAATTTAGGTGTTTTTTTATTTACCTATTTATTTTCTATTTAGTTTTTATTGTTATACCTGCATAATTTGAATTATTTCAAGGATACAGAATCCAAATAACCTTTCTCTTGTTCTTGAGGGTGAGTAACTTTATTTTTGTGTGAACTGTCCCTTTAATAACATTACCATCATTACTTGATTTTGTTTAATCAATAAACTAATTGATCAAGATCATGTAAAGGATTATGGAAGATTGAATTTATCCATTAATAAGTCAACTTTATTAGATTAAAGGGAGCACACAATGTTTTGGATCCACTTTATAATTCTTGTTTTTAAGGAGTATGTGCTAATTGACTACTTTTTATATTATTCTGTTATTGTCTGTACTGTAATCTACATGCATGCAATTGCGCCTGAACCACAGAAGGGTTTTTTTTTTTAGAAAAAAAATGTATGCATCACTGAATAATTTCATGAATGGTTTTCCATTGATGTATATTTTTTACGATAGGATACAATTTGGATAAAACTATTTAAAAATCTGGAGTCGGGGGGTTCAAAAATAAATATTTAAAAAATTGCCTTTAAAACTGTACAAATTCATTTCTTAGCAATGTATTTTACTAATCAAAAATGCACTTTTGAAATTTACAAAATGTCTTCATGTTTGCTTAGGCCCCATCCCAATTCTATTTTTGTACCACAACCCCTTCTCCTTCCCCTTGGCCCTTAAAACCGAGTGTGAAGGTGAAGGGCTTCAAAATTTACTCCTAAGAAATGGGACACCACTACAGCACCTGCACACGTCATCACGTGATCTCTTGCTTCAAATGAGATCAGACGATCGCAAGTGCTGTAGTTATTCCAGTTGTGTTATTTTTTTGTATTTATCTTCAGGAAATCACTGAAGGCATATATTATGTTATCATAACCATCTAATGTGGCAATAAGATCGTAACTATGCTGCGGATTTACACAGTGGCCATATTCATATTCATCAACATTAATATTATACCAGACACTGTAAACAGGTCATTCCCAGCCACTAGACTTTTCTGACAGGGTATTCCAGTGTCATCGAGTGTCAGAATGTTGTGGGACTGCTGTTATTATTATGGATTATAGATAGTGAAATTTAGCGGTTTTTATTTTAGCATTTTTTTTTTTAAAGCATGACAGTAAAACACGAATGAAATTATGAATGTATTAAAACATATGCTTGTTTGTTGTAAAAATTCGTAATAATGACAAAAAATACTAATTTGTGGCTCTCCTTACTTCCGGGTGCAGCTATACTGCCGTTGTGGCTGGTGTATTCTGGGAAATTTTCTTACCCTTTGGTTTCAAGTGTGGTCCTGAAAAATCTCTGTTCGATGAGGTATCTACCTCTTCCCCTTAGCCCTACGCCTTCAAGCTAAAGAGAATTGGGACAACCCTACCACTTCATGTGAACGCGCAAAACGAGGGGTAGGGGTAAGGGGAAAGGGGAAGGGCCAAGGAGTAGAATTAGGATTGGGTCTTCATATCCTAATGATTTTTGGCATAAAACAAAAATAAGTAATTTTGACCTAATCAAAGCAGTGTATTTTTTGCTATTGCCAAAATATACTTGCAACATAGTCACAGGCCACATATTTGTTTGTTTTATCTTTATTTTATCTTTTTCTTTGATTATTTCTTTATTTTTTGTTTGATTTGTTCTATGAGGTTGTAACCATATTCATATATTTATACACTAATCTTGCAGCGTTATTAGAATAGGATCATTTTAACCTAATAAAAAATATATATAATTATATATATATATATATATATATATATATATATATATATATATATATATATATATATATATATATATATATATATATATATAAGAATCCCATGATCAATATTTTACTTTGTCATTTCAGTTTATGCACCTGAAACTTCACCAGACATTATATCACTTTCAAATTGTCTCGCAAAACATTTTCTGTTCAAAGACATTACAGTAAAAGAAACTCTATCAGTATTTTTATGCTGTTTGTTTTTTATATTGCTTTGGAGTCTGAATACGTCTGTCACCTCTGCCTTTGCGTGTTACTTATAGCCTCAAAATATCACCTTTCTCTGAGAAGAGAAGCCAAGTGTTGGTAACCGACCCAGGGGAAAAAAGGCGTTGTTTTGAGATTGGGTGCTCCTTCAGGACAGCCGTGTGCTTTTTGGCTGCAGGAGCCACAGCCTCATCAATCACACCGCGCTTATTAGGTTGTCCTCTTGCTGAAGGGAGCCATTTCAGAGGGCAGCTATTATAATAATTGCATCCCCGTGTTTTATGTTAGATTTGGTTGTTTTATAACATATGAGAAGTTCTAATGAGGTCAAGTGTGTCTTTTTAAAGATAGCCAGCTAACTGAGAGCCTGAACTAACATGGCTTTACAAACAGATTTCTGTATGTTTTATATGAAAAATGCTTTTAGAACTGCTATTTCTTATAAATTGCTCAAAGTTTGGAAGATCACTCACAAAATTAGCAGTTTTGAGTTGATCTAATGATTCTCAATCAAAGAATTATCAATATTTTTTCACTTAAATAACATTAAAAGTGACCGCGTATTATTATAATTTTTTTTTTTTTAAATGGAAAATTGAATAAATGGCTCGTTTATGTCAAATTTGAACCTTCTCACAAACATAAATATTCGTCACATTTTGTTCTTACAGACAAAACAAAAATGCGATAAAACCAAAATGAATAAACAACTTTAAAATTTGTTCCCTGTGTGGGTGGAAATTATGATCACAGAGGTGATTAACAAAATTATAGTTAGATTCTGAAAATGCCAGCAGGTGGTAGCAAGTGATTGTATCACTAAACTAGTCATTTATTTAACCGTTTCGTTGAAATCAATGATTCCTTCAGTAAGATTTGCTACTGAATGGACTGAATACAGCCATTAGCGAATGACATCATCATACGAAATATTACTGATATGTAATGTTACTCAGCTTATTTAAATTATGGCTGCTGCATACACAGTTGAAGTCAGAATCATTAGAATCATCTTCTCTCCGTTAAACAGAAATTGGGGGAAAAAAATAAACAGGGGGCTAATAATTCAGGGAGTCTAATAATTCTGACTTCAACTGTATGTTAGGCCTACAGCTGGTCACTACAAACTAATTTGCTCTATGTTGTGCAATGTGACATTTTTAACACAAATCATGAGAAATGCCACACATGACAGGCTAAGATGCTTAAGAACGATATAAAATAATATTTTTAAGGCAAGCACAGGTTACCGAATTTATGAAGAAGTCCATATATTGAGACGTTATTCCACTGTACAAACAGAAGAACAGCTGATGATGGCACAGTTTGATGTTTGGTCGACCGACCAGCGAAGAGGGGCGTGTAAAAGTCCTGCTCACAAAAGAACACATTTTTTGTTTATTATTTTTAGTTTTATGGCATTTTCATTTTACGTGTAAGAACAAAATGTGACTAAAACTTTTTTTTATGTTCATGAGAAGGTTCAAATTTGGCACAAATGAACCGTTTGTTTGTTTTTCCAATTTTAAAATGTAATAAAAATATTTAAAAATTATACGCGAGTACATGGACTGTTGAAATTGTGGTCGTCTGTGATTCATAAAATGCAAGTGAGCCTCTTTAAAAAATAAAGGAAAAGAAAAAGGAAACATTTTCCTCCTAATCATGCATTGAGGATTTGTGAAGGTTTTTGTTTTTTATTATTTACTTGTATATCTTTTAGACAATAAAATGTACAATACATATTAACATCATCTACACAGTAAATATGCAATATTGCTTTATTAACAGCGTCTAAATGTAATAAAAAAAAAAATAAAAAAAAAAGCTTGTGTAGGTTTGTGGGGGTTGTAATATGTGTAATATTATCTATCTATCCATCCATCCATCCATCCATATACATATATTTTATATATATATATATATATATATATATATATATATATATATATATATATATATATATATATATATATATATATATAAATGAACAGTTTCAGTATTTTGTGATTCACAAGGGTTTTTTGTTTATTTACAGTTGTGAATTGCATTATGGGATGTTGATCTGTGCTCTGTTGACTTTTGATAGTGAAAATACAACTCTGTGACTTTTATTGACTTTTTAGTAGTTTTAAATAACATACAGTATAAGAAATAATATATAGAGAAATAAGTCTGTAAAATAACAGAAAATGTACTGGCAGTTTATTACAAGGTTTTTGTAGCGTTATATACAACAACAACACAAATAATATATCACTTTAAACTATTCAAAATATTAATAAAAGTCCCTTTTTTGGACTTTTCAAAGTTGTTGGAAAAGAGATCAAGGTCCCATAATGCAATTCAAAAGCACAAAAAAGGGGGAAAATATCAAAGTAAAACATGAGTCACAAAATATGGAAAATATTTATTATATAAATATGATATTTTTTGTATGATTTTGTTTGTTACACATTTAAAATCATAATTTAAAATTTATTCAATCAATTAAAATAAAAAAAATCCTAACACTAAATTGTAGAGTTTAGAGGGGCATGCCTTTCTCTTTGCTTTGTAAATAATATTACAAAAACTTACTGGTTTACAATAATATTCTCCTCCATTAATAGTCACGTGACATTGTTTTTAAAATGTTGTCTGCGGATGCAACTTTTAAAAGAAAACTACTTGTTTTAGCATCTTGCTGTCATACAAATTTATGGATATTTTTTATATGATTTTGTTTGCATATGAATGTAGATATTTGCTTGTTTTAAATGTTATAGTGTCCTAATGTACAATCCAACTTCAATCAAAACAAATACAGTATATGTTAAATAAATACATTATACAGTAAATGAGTACTGTAAATGCTGCATATTAATACTTACTTATAAACAACGAGAGCAGGCTACCCTGTCACCCAAGTTTCATTAAACTGTCTCTCTAACAGATATCATTTACTGCACTTTTTTAATAAATAATTGGTTAAATGCTAATTAGTAAACATTGTAATTCTTTAGGACTCTTTTGTCTAAGTAATAAAGATATTTAACCATATTATATTATATTATATTATATTATATTATATTATATTATATTATATTATATTATATTATATTATATTATATTATATTATATTATATTATATTATATTATATTAATTTTTATACGAATAATAATGAAAGCTTTGCTCTGGGGCCATCTTATGGTTCCTATTCTTAGTGATATGTGAAGCCCTTGAATATATGTATCATGAAATATTGAGACTTGTGAGAGAGAAGCAGTATCACTAGTCAGTGTTTTTTCTTTTTTTCTTTTTCCAATCTTACAGTAAAATGAAATTTCCTACCGTGCTCAAACGGCATTCTGGGTGAAGAGCCATCTTTATTACAAACAGATCCTTGCCTGTGATTAAATATGTTCTTTCTCTAATAATATATCTGCAACATCATTTTTTAAGCACAGACTGTTGCTCAAACCCAGTGGTTAATCCAAATGCCATCCATCAGATCTTTATATCTAGATTCAATCATCTCATTTTGCAGGAGCTTTACTCCCTCATTTTACATCCAGAGTGAATTAATCCGAACGCAAGCTCTTCTCTAACCAATCACCTTCATCCAGGGTCCCACAGAAACCATTTAAGGGGAAATATGGCGGCGGGCCTGGCCTCAGGTGTCAGTGTCGCGGTGATGAATCGCAGGGAAAACATATTAAACCTGTGATGTGTACAACCTGTGTTTGTAGCTCCACACTCCGTCCTCACGCCGGGCCAAAAAAATGAGATCCTCCAATAAAAAGCCTATAAACATGGCTGTGTGCAGTGAACATAAAGACAGGCCTGTCCCGGCGAAATTGATTTATTTGATTCTATGACATTTTAGTTGTGGTTGTTATGTTATATTTATGAGGGAATTGCTAGAGCCTCTCATTATGCTCTCCTAATTTATTTTACATACTTTTATGGCCGCACGTGCCTGCTGGGGCTTTATTGCAGGCGTTTTTGAAAAAGGGGGGGAAAGGCGAGTACGTATCGATTGAAATGTATGTGTTTATAGCTGGGATAATGATTTATTTGGACTGGGTTGAGAGAATGTGGTACGGAGCAACAACAACTGCACCACTAAGACAGATGCTGTGCTCACTGGTGCCCATTTGTCCAGTGGTGGTAATCACCTAGAAGTGGATATTAGCCCATAAAATCATGTTGCTTTGAAGATGATGAAGGACTTCATAGTAGCTGATGGTCAGTTATGGGTAATTGCATGGAATGGGGATGGATTGTTGCTTTCCGCTGTTTACACTGTGTCATAGCTTTATCAGTTTAAGACTCTTGTTTTTTTTCTTATCTTATTCTCTTCTTGTTTCTTGTTGGGTTTTTTTTTTTATTGGTTTTGTGTGTGTGTGTTTAATGTTATAATGTTTTATATTGTTAAACTTGCATAATGTGAAATATTTCAAGTAGGGCTGCACGATTAATCGAAAAAAGATCTTGATCTCGATTCGATCCTACACACGATCTTAATTCAGCTTTTCTACGATTCAGCCGATTATATTTTCAAGGTCAGGAGAGAAGCGTAAAGGCACTCGCATAAGTCTTCACAGCAACATGGACACCTCCAAATGGCGTTAAAAGTGTCACATACCCTATTTATAAGGTATAATTCAACCAAAAATATAATATTTGTCTAAATGTAATGATGTATTCGTGGTCGCGAAATCACACGTAAGATGACCCAACACAATCTAACAGCAGTTAGTAACTTTTTGATTTAGTGGCTAATTCGTATGATATTGTAGGATCTAATTCGTTCAATTTAGTATGATTTGCTCATCCCCCAATGACGGTTGGGTTTAGGGGTGGGGTTAGGTGCCACACCTCCTTTTGTATGAATTCGTATGAATTAACCACTAAACTGACAAAACGTAAAACACTTACGTTTTTTTGTGAGATCAGGCTGGCTGACCGCGAGCTGTTTGTTTACTACGGAAAATGCCAATGATACCTACTTTAGTGAACAAAATGTGGATAGGATGTGAATAGCAGGTAATAAAGTTGTAAATAACGTTCAGTTTGTTGCACTGAGCGATCGTTTGAAGGCAATGCGAGAGGTTTGATTTGCATGTGTGTGTTTTTTCTCACAGTGACAGCAGCCATGAGCTGCACTTAGAAGTGAAAGTGAAACTGGGCGCACATCATTGAAATGATCATAAAGCATTTTACAGTTATGATTAAGACAAGCATTTGATATGTTTTTTTTCTTTCATTGCTAACACATAGTGTTGTGCATGAAAATAAATGTTTACTGTGTAAGTATAATTACACTAGCCTATATAATGTTGATTATAAGCCTAATACAAGAAGAAATCTGATAATGACAAATTTATCTAATAATGTTGTCAATGACAAAAGACAAGCATATGTCTTAAACATAATAATTCAGCTTCAGAATTATGAATAGTTGTATTCTGATTCACTGTGAATTAACAAACAGGACATATTGAAAGTCTGTTCAAGTCCAAAAAATGACTATACAAAATTTAGCATTTTAAGCAACTGTATACCTATACATGGACCTAATATTATTATTGTTGTTTTACCATATGCTTGAGAATAGCAACAATAATAGCCTACTCATATGAACCTTTATTTTACATCTACAGAATCATGAGAAAATCATGATCTTGATTTTAAGCAAAAAAAAATGTGATTCACATTTTAGCCAGAATCATGCAGCCCTAATTTCAAGATAGTCCAAATAATCCTTATCTTGTTCTTGAGAGTGAGTGAACTATCCCTTTAATAGCATTATCATTATTACTTGATTTTGTTTAATTAATAATAGATGATCGTGATCATGTGAAGGATTACTGAAGACTGAATTTACCTTCAAAGACACATTTACCCTCTCTCAGTACATGGGTTTTTTAAACATTTGACATTTATTCACAGACATTTAAAATGAACAATTTCCTAACACTAAATTGTTGAGAGTGGTATGCTTTTCTCTTTGTAAATAATATTACAAAACCTTACTGGTTTACAATCATATTCTCCTTCACTTTATATTGTTTTGAAAATGTGTGGATGCAACTTTTAAAAGAAAACTACTTGTTTTAACATCTTGCTGTCATGCAAATAACATAATTGTGGCCAAGAGCATCCTGACATAACTGACCATGCCTTTTTCCACTTTCCACTGTTTTTTAAAGTATGGTCATCTGTACTATATCTACTGTATGAAACCAGATTTATAAATGACATGTTCTGCAAAGTCTGCATAGGACATAAATCTGGAAAATATACAGGGTGGTTCAAGAAGAATACCACAGCTTTGAAAATCTGTATTTAATCAAAGAAACATGATGGAACCATGGCTAATTAATTAATGCGAAGAATACTTAACCCTCTATGGCATACATTTTTGTTTTATGAGAAAAAATATATATTTCACCTTAATTTTTTGGTGCTTGGGTCTCCATTATAATAAATCGATCATAAAATGCCTCCCCCTAGCCCTCCAACAGATTTTGTTTTGTTGCATCAATGACAGGCAGTTAGGGCACCAAAACACCAAGGTTTTTTGTATGTTATTACATGTGAAACGAGGTACAAACAAGCCATAAATACATTAGAAAAAGTGTTAATTTAGCATAAACAATAACAATAAGTAATACTTCATCAATAATTAGCCATAAATGGTGTGTTGTGTGTTCCTGTGGGGTACCGATTGAATGTACTTCTTTACCATTGTTTATTATTCACTGTGGAACCTCAGAAAGTTGTTGGTGCATGTGAAGCAAAGGCGGGTGCCACATTTTTGTCACTTGGCTTTAGGTTAGGGGTGCCCAAAAAATGTCCTGATGGGCCGGTGTCCTTTTAGCAAGTTTAATTCGCATCTTTGAATGGAAACATAGCTAATGTGACTCTTTAAGCTCGCTGTCAGAAGGAATGAGCCTAACTGCTTAATCTTGTTCTTTACCTCCATGAAATGTTTCAATATTAATTTCCTGTGAGTAATAGTTTACAGTAAAGCAAAAAACAAATTAATATTATATATATATATATATATATATATATATATATATATATATATATATATATATATATAATGGTAATAACTGGACATTTCCCTTCATAAGATTTTATTGTTTTAACAAAAGTGGTCTAACTGCACAGTGTTGCCCTGAGGCAACAAATGAAAAACTAACATTTTAGTATATAGATAATATCAAAAAGTAATAACAATCAAATGTGCTTCCTCACATATCCATGCACATCACAAATATTTTTAATACAAAGATATTTAAATTTAAACGTTAAAAAGTTAAATCTATCTTACATTCTGCTAGCAGTATGCTCAAGCAGGCTATGGTCCCAAAAATGGCTCTTTTGCCCCCAGAGGATAGGTCAGATCCACACCCACCTCAAATTTCATTGGTCACCAACTTATTATTAGACTTCTTTTTTGATATATATATTTTTTTTAATAAAAGGGGGGTTTTGTGGGCCAAATCACAGGATTGCTGCCTGAGGGCAACACCATGCCATAGAGGGTTAACAAAGTTTTTTTTTTCAGTAGAAAACAAGTTTATAGATGGTCGATATGACCCCCTCCAGACACTTGAGTGACATCAACCCGATACTCGAACTTAGGTTTTAAAATCCCGTCAACTTTCAGAATACCTGATGTTAACTGGATTAAAAAAATCAAATACACCCAATATTACAGTCTTTTAAGGGTGTATGAGCTATCTATCTATCTATCTATCTATCTATTTGTCTGTCTGTCTGTCTGTCTGTCTGTCTGTCTGTCTGTCTGTCCTTCCGTCCATCCGTCCATCCATGTATCTCTCTATCCATCTACTTATTTGTAAAACTTGTTAGCAAATAACTCTATATACCCTTACAACTAAGCAGTTTTTTTTTTTTTTTTTTTTTTTTTTTGATGATAGAATGATTTGGTTTCGGGAAAAGATCAAGTTCATAAAACTGCATATTGAGATATATCATCCCAGAGATCCCTATCTTTTGCAAGAATCCATTTCTTGGATGTAATTAGGTAATAAAAACAATCAAATTAAATTACTTAAACTTTTGATGCATTACATAATGGCCAGAGATCATTCTTCAGTATAAAGCATCAGTAATTAATGAGTGTGATGAAGTCGTTACGAGCTCCTGGTTATTAAATTATAATTCCTAGCCATAAAACAGGAGGCTTTTTTCCTCTTCTCTTCATTTTTTTCCTCCAAAGAATACGATTATATATGTGAGCATATCTCTGAGCATGAAATGTAGCGTTTCCAGAATATTTAACATTAGGACCCAGTTAAAATGTGTCAGTGCTGTGCTTTCCTGAAAAGAAAGCTGACAAGTAATGTGGATAAATAGTGTGGTGACAGTAAATCTGCAGCAGGGGGCTTTAGGGGTGTAACTGTGATGTTGTTGTCAGAGGGCTGGACGGGTGAAGATGGATTCGGAGAGGAGGGCAGGGGAAAAGGCCATTTTAAACCTGGACACTGATTAGTTGAGATGAGAGGCAGACTCGGCGTCCTTGCCATGACATTCGGGCCTGATATTTGTTTGCCTTTAAATAATACCCCGGACAGTGGTAAAGAGTGATGGCTGGGGCCAGGCTGACATTGTGCCTCGGCCAAGGTGACTGACTCCAGGCCAGTTCCTCTCGCTCTCAGCCTTGTCAATACACATCCAGGCCACTGATGGGCTTTCCTCTGGATCACAGCACTGACACTGCTGTGTCTTCATCTCCACCTGCACTTTCACTTCAGATATCCTCTCAGGGCTCATAGTCAACAGCAGCTCACATCAGACATCAGACACACACGCATGGTAATGCCACTCAATACATGCCAAAACACAATCACCACTATATACACATGTATACATGTATGTGCTGTGCTGTGTGTTGGTATAAAACTAAATGTATTTTGTATGAAGTTGCCTAAATTCGATGCGGTAGCGCAGTGTGTAGCACTGTCGCCTCACAGCAAGATGGTTGCTGGTTCGTGCCTCAGCTGGGTCAGTTGGCATTTCTTTTCGAGTTTGCATGTTCTCTCCATGTTGGAGTGGGTTTCCTCCGGGTGCTCCGGTTTCCCCCACAAGTCCAAAGACATGCGCTATAGGTGAATTGGGTAAGCTAAATTGTCTGTAGTATATGTGTGCGAATGAGAGTATATGGGTGTTTCCCAGTGATGGGTTGTAGCTAAAAGGGCATCCGCTGCATAAAACATGCTTGATAAGTTGAAGGTTCATTCCGCTGTGGCGACCCATGATTTATAAAAGCACTAAGCTGAAAAGAAAATGTAAGAATGCAGTGTTTCCTCTAGGATTTTTTCCAGCTGTGGCGGCAGGCCTTTTTTACACAGATGTACCAACTACCTGTGGCGTTATTTCAATGACAAATGTTGTGAGCACAGTATTACATGTCGAGATCGCATTTATGTAATAGCCTACGAGCATGCCAATCTCTTTGCTTGCGCGCCAATTCCCTCTGCTCATGCACAAAACTTCTTGCACGCCCCCTCAAATATCTTCTTGTGCGCTCTCAAATAAACGCTGTGTGTGTGATTTAGTGCGTTTATGTAACAAATATGTCTCCAACATTTAGATTTGTTAGGAATATTTATGAATGTCTCCAATAGACCTACAGAGCGGTATTAATGCGTCCTGAAGTGAAGTGAAACGGCTATACGTCGTGTTTGCTGGCCTCACGCATGTGTCAGTCAGTCAGCATGTAACCTTAAAGGCTTAAACAAATAACGCACAGCACTACTACGGTTACAGAAAAATTTGCAATGTTATAATTCAGTTATACCTTTTAATACGTTTTGGTGCGATTATCACCCGCTATTAAAAAAAAACAAAAAAACGACTGAATGTTTTGAATGAAAAGCTGTAAAGTAGCCGTGGTGGGATCAATTTTGGCGTGGTGCCCCGCCATGGAAGAATGAATGTAGCGGAAACCATGGAATGAAAGTTGCTTAAATTATACACTATAAAAATAAATTATAATAATCAGGTACTGTATTTCATTATTATTATGTTTGAAATTGAGCAGTTTAACAAAGCAGCATTTAATTTAGTGATTTGAGTCAATATATTGTATGCAGCATAATATATGGAGAATTTATTCCATAAACAGAAAAGGTATAATTTTACCATTTTTTGTACAGTAATTTACAACACCAACCAACCCTGGCATTACATACCTACTATTACAACTATATACTATAATTAGGGATGCCCAGATCCGATCACGTTATCGTAAATCGGGCCCGATCATGCGGTTTTAGGCTCGATCAAAATCGGCTGTTACCTCCCCATCAGGACTCGAAAAAAATATGAATATATTCTCATTATTTTTTTAAGACATATATAGTTATGCGGTGGCACAGAGTTAGACCTCTTACTTGACTTCACACAGAAACAGAGACACTATTGATTAAATGCCTGCAAAGTAGAACTTAGAAGCAGCTTGAAGTGAAAAGATATGCAAACTTGGGATTACCTGTTGTGCATTTAATGTTGAAGAGCTGTTTGTTTTTATATTAGATATTTTTTAATATATTAACTGTTGCACTTAAGTCCAAATATGAAGAATTTAAGTTATTTATTAGTTGATTGTTCAAGCTACCTCACAGAAGTGTTCTTTTTGTTAACAGAGTTGTTGAATGTTAAAATAAGGTGAATTAAATAAAGAATAAGAGACATCCTGGATCTGTTTCTTTTTATGTATTAAGTATCAGATCGGGTATCGGTAGATACTCAAAATCAAACGACTCTTACTGGGACTGATCGGGACATTCCTAACTATAACTATTGTAACTATCATATAACTATTTAAAATGTCGATTAAAGTCACTTTTTCAAACTTTTCAACATCAGAAGTTGATGGAGGAAAGATCAAGGTTGCATAAAGCAATTGAAAAGCATAAATATATGAAGAAACGAAACATGAATCAAAAAATATGGAAAATCGTTAATTTGTGGTTTTCTTTTTTACAGTTTAAGCAGCTTAAGTGGTGGTAAAAGAAAAATATAATATTCATTATTGTTGTCAGTACACAGTTGATCTGGCACAAAAACATTGTTCCACGAGTTCCCTAGTTAGTGGTGGTGGTAGTAATAGTGGTTATAGCATAATAGTAATAAAAATAATAATTGGTCACACTTTATTTTCATGGTCCGTTTGTTGAATTTAAATTACATTGCATCTACATGCCATACATTCACCATACATTCACTCAAAAAAAAAGCCTAGAAATAACACTGAGCATGTTACGCCACTGCATTAACATGTCAGAGTATTTGCCGTACGTTAGCAGCCATTGCACAGAGACTGGCAGCTTCATTAGAAAGAGAGCGAGGAAAATGTCAGTTCGCATCGCGTTTAAACTACAAACTCTCAACTCAAAGACAAGCCATGCCATGATACTACGGGACAGCGCTTTGTAATTCTATATCAGATAAAACCACGTCCACACAGACAGGATATGACACTCCTGTTATTATTTGCCTGATAAAGGAACATGGTCCTCATCAAATGGTAAAATAATTGCATTTCCCCCGAGGCCAGCGTCGGGAGGTTCTGTAGTTCCTCACGGTGTCAAACTTCTGTGAAAGAGACGCTATCTCACGCCGAGACGAGATGAATTAGAAAAATCAATGCTTCAACTCTTATTTGACAAAGCCGGAGATATTGCGCGCCGCACCTCTTCTCTCTCACATATTTTCCGCGCCCTTGACAGGGTGCGACTGCCAGCACAGATTCATCAGGAAACAAATAGGACAGCAGAAATAATTGGTTCATGCGCAGTTTTTTTAATGACTACAGCCTGTGAAAATAAGCCTAAGAAAATAAAAGCTTTTAAAGTCACGCTTTTTTGGACTTCCTGGCAATTGTTTACCATCCCCGATGTTAACGACAGTCAAATCTGTTTACTGTCAGTGCACTAACGTGTGTGTGTAAAGTCTTCATAAGGTGTATTGTTTACTTCGCACTTCCCCATTGACACTTTGACACCTTATATGTGAAGCCCGCCCGCCGCCCGGGTGCGCCAAACTATTGTGACATTTGGCGACGGTGACATTTTTCGCTCAGATGCACGAGTGACCATTGTCGTCTTCTGCACTTCATCACGGGTGACTCGGAGGGCTAAATGCAGTCTGACTGGCAGCGTCTCCGTGGATGAGACAGAGTGCTGACAGTGTGTAAATGTAAATGAGCGGCCCGGGCTCGCCCTCGACTCTTGAGCAGCATCCATCCACTCTCACTGTAAATCACACTGTCACCCGAATGGGCCCAATTAAAAGGGGTCAGCGTGGAAAATGAGGGGCTTTATGTACAGTCAGTAATTTCTGCTGGAAGATGCATCAAGGAGTAAATCAGCACAAGAGCGAGGCGATAATTACAAGGATCACAGTCCTTCCCTGGCCCTCAGCTGGGTTAGATCAGCCCGCTTTAATCAACACCACATCAGCCACACTTAGCTGGGAAACTATTCATTCAGGCTTTAAAACAAAAGCGGCAGACGCCAGAGTCGTGAGTTACGATTTCCTACCAATGATTCTGAGTGACTCATGCTATTGGCTGTGAGTGGGATCGGGGTTGGGGAGTGACTAAATCGCAACTAACTCATTTTCAGTAGCGGGACAGAAGCTCGGATGGTTGCAGAAGAGCAGCTTGTGTAGTTTAATACAGCAAGTAGAGGAACTAATGACAAGCTTTCTTGAGAGGTTGTCGTTCTCCCCTTTGTAGTGCTGGAAAATGCACTGATTCATGTGGAGGGATGATAAATTATGCACTGATTCATGTGACTCATGAGTTAACTATTCATTTATTCATTTTCCTTCAGCTTTTCCCTGTATTTATCAGGGGTTGCCACAGCGGAATGAACCACCAACTTATCCAGCATATGTTTTACGCAGCAGATGCCCTTCCAGACGGAAACACCAATACACACTCTTTCACACACATACACTACAGCCAATTTAGCTTATTCTATTCACCTATAACGCATGTGTTTGGACTGTGGGGGAAGCCAGAGCACCTGGAGAAAACAAACGCGAACACTGGGAGAAAATTCAAACTCCACACAGAAATGTCAACTTACCCAGCCATTGGGCCGCCTGACTGTTAACTAATGATTTGGTAAATAATACAAACAATGTCTGTTGCAGAAAGTAAATGGACAATCAATGATAATAAATAGTAGAGCAAGATTAAAAACATAATGAAAACGACATACTGTAAATAAATAAAAATAGAATAAAATTAGAAAACTAACCATAAAAACAAATAAAAAATTAAAGAAAGTAAAAGACAAAACAAAGATTGAATAGCGTTTGGTTAAGTTGTCATCAAACAACAAAATATAAAAGGATTCAAGATTTAAACTATAAAAATAAATAATATACCATTAGAAATTTATATTTTTGTAGATTTATAAAAACATAATAATAATAATAATAATAAATAAAAACAATATATATACTGAATTGAAAAAACATCTTTAACCATCAAATTATCTAAATAATAAAAGATTGAATAAACAACAAAAAAATGTACATAAAATAATATATAATTTAAAATGAACAAAAATGACAAAGAAAAAAAAATATAAATAAAGATGAAAGATAAACAAAGATTGATTAAACATACTGTAAGACAGTAACAAGTTAAATATAAAAAATAAAGCAAATTCACAATTTTAAAACAAACATCCAAACAAATTAAAAAAGTTACAAATGAAAAAAAAAGGTAAAACAAATAAAGCAAACAAGATTAACTATATTGCGAAATAAAACAAACAAACAATTGTGGGGGAAACCGGAGCACCCGGAGGAAACACTCATCACGGGGAGAACATACAAACTCCACACAGAAACGCCAACTGATTTTGTAATTATTGCATTTCTTATGATTGTTTCTGTGCATTATTCATTTTTACTGGGTGACTTCTTTTTCTGACTACAAAATCATACTGAAGCACCATGAATTCATAAAGGTTTCCTGCGGCCTCTTAAAAAGACTGTGAATGGCGCAGGGCGGGGTCCACAGTGTCCGCCTCCATGTGCACGTGGTGTTAGGAAATTTACGGCTTTAATTTACCCTGAAACTCAGCCAGGCTGCAGGTGTTGTGGTGGGCTGGCTGTAGGCAGGGGTCACTCTGATTAATGGCCGTCCTTTCACAGCGAATGACAAACCCCTGAAACGTTGTCATCGGCAGTCCGCTCCCTTTTGTTCCTCCTCAACAGCTGTGACAGCCTGGCAAATCAGGAGTTTTCCAGGCTTAAATCTGCCAAACTCACAGACAAAACACAGCCATCATCAGCTGAACAAATACCGCACCCCTTACCCGTCCGCGGTCGAGAGATTACCCGGAGTGCTCGCTGCTTATAATTAGCCGTAAGTTGCTGATAGTAGGCTCGGGCTGGGGAGAAATTGTTTCATTATGCTTAATTAACACCTACTTGATTATGGTTAATTACTACTGTTTGATAATAGAGGAGCAAAGTTGTCAGTCTCCAGACATGAAGAAGCCATCTGGATCATTGATAACCATATGTTGACACTTTAGCTCCTGCTTGAGCTGTCAGAGGCCCAGAGACGGGCAGGTGATCCAGAGCAAACACAGGCATGCAAACACCTTTCTACTGTATTTGCATGAAAAGCTCTCTTTAGTGTAATGCCTTACACTGTATAACCACAGCTCGCTAAAATAAGCCCATTGACATTCACGACTGGTTAACACTTTAAAGTCTCTCTGAAATCTAAAGATTTTGTGTTAGTATGCATATGTTAGTCTTAAAAATCCCAAAGAAGGCAAATCTAGATAGACAGTGCATCCAGATAGTATTCATAGCACTTCACGTTTTCCACTTTTTTTTATTTGATGTCATAGCCTTATTCTAAAATGGATTCATTTTATTTATTTCTTCAAAATTCTACACTCAATACCCCATAATGACAATGTGAAAAAAGATTTTTTGAAATTGTTGCAAATTTATTAAAAATAAAAAACCTGAAAAATCACATGTACATAAGTATTCACAGCCTTTGCTCAATACTTTATTGATGCATCTTTGGCAGCAATTACAGCCTCAAGTCTTTTTGACGTGTACAGCCATTTTCAGATATCTCCAGAGATGTTCAATAGGATTTAGGTCTGGGCCCTGGCTGTTGTTGTGAGCCACTCCATTGATATTTTGGTGGTGTGCTATAGGTCATTGTCCTGCTGGAAGATTAACCGTCGCCCCAGTCTGAAGTCGAGCACTCTGAAGCAGGTTTTTATTCAGGATGTCTCTGTACATTGCTGTATTTATGTTTCTCTCTATCCTGACTAGTCTTCCAGTTCCTGCTGCTGAAAAACATCCCCACAGCATGATGCTGCCACCACCATGCTTCACTGAAGAGATGGTATTAGCCTGGTGATGAGTGGTGCCTGGTTTTCTCCAAACGTAACGCCAGGCATTCACTCCAAAGAGTTAAATTTTACTCTCATCAGACCGCAGAATTTTGTTTCTTATAGTCTGAGAGTCCTTCAGACGCCTTTTGGCAAATTCCAGGGAGCGACTTCTGTCTGGCCACTCTACCACACAGGCCTGATTGGTGGATTGCTGCACAGATGGTTGGTCTTCTGTAAGGTTCTCCTCTCTCCACAGAAGAACGCTGGAGCTCAGACAGAGTGACTATCGGATTATTGATCACCTCTCTGACAAAGGCCCTTCTCCCCCGATGACTCAGCTTAGATGGTGGGCCAGCTCTAGGAAGAGTCCTTGTGGTTCCAAACAACTTCCACTTACGGATGATGGAGGTCACTGTGCTCATTGGATCTTTCTAAGCAGCAGAAATTTTTCTGTAACCTTCCCCAGCCTTTTGCCTTGAGCCAATCCTCTCTCGGAGGTCTACAGACAATTCCTTTGTCTTCATGCTTGGTTTGTGCTTTGACATGCACTATCAACCCTGGGACCTTATATAGACAGGTGTATGCCTTTTAAATTATGTCCAATGAACTGAATTTACCACAGGTGAACTCTAATTAAGCTGCTGAATCCTCTCAAGAATGATCAGTGGAAACAGAATGTACATGAGCTCAATTTACAGCTTCATGACAAAGGCTATGAATACATCTGTACATGTGATTTTTCAGTTTTTTTTTTTAATAAATTTGCAACAATTTCAAAAACTCTTTTTCACATTGCCATTATGGAGTTTTGTGTGTAGAGTTTCGGCAGTTCCTAGCAAAGTTTTTGGGGGCATTCATTTTGTTTCTAAATGCCTTTGAACTCCCATTGGTCCGTGATGATTATGCAAACGGTGGGTGTGTCGTGGAGCTCTGCCTAGTTTGACATGCTTCATATTCTTGCAGTTAATAGTCAGACAGGAGAAAAATATGCAACAAATTAGCAACATACAACCCCTGGTAAAAAGTATGGAATCACCACTCTTCTAAGATGTTCATTCAAATGTAAAATTGTTTAGAAAACAAAAAAACAAACACATACATGCCACAAAACTATTTTCATTCAACAATTCAACCTTCTGGCTGTATGAAACACACAAACAAAGAAAAAAAAAAGAAATGAAATGAAAGAACACTGTAGTCAAATACAACTGTTTTTAGAGATCAAACAGAGGAAATAAATATGGAATCACACGAATCTGAGGAAAATTATATGGAATCACCAAATAAAAACACCACTAGTACACTGTAAAAAATAAATCTGTAAAATCTCATTTTTACAGTAAACTACCATATTTCATTAATTTATAGATGTAATATGTCTGTATTTTGAATTACTAACATCTACACATCTTTTGTTGCACAGTTAGACACGTTAACACACCCATATGCAGGTGGTGATGATAGTTACATAATGAACCAATCCTCATCACAAACTTTTCTCACTAGCAGAACAGTGTATCAGTGTATAGAAGGTGCTCAGTGTCATTCACACAGCTACCAAACACCAGTATGGTAACACACATAAAATTAAAGTCATGAAATAAACATTGTTTATCAACATTAGATAGAACATAAATCTCAAATGTACATAACTGATGGGGAAACAAATAAAAAGAATTCTGGTAAAGTCAATTTACGGTTATTCGCCGTATATATAAAGGAAACATACCGTTAACCGGGTTATGGATTTTTACTTGTAGAGTTTTTACCATTGAAATCACAGCCATTTTTTACAGTGTACTTAGTTGCACCACCTCTGGCTTTTAAGAACAGCTTGAATTATCTGAGGCATAGATTAAAGGTATTCCTCATCAATATGTCTTCAACTTTGTCTTATTGGAGCCTTGTCATGGACCACTTAATTTCCACCTCAGATTTTCAATCAGATTGAGGTCTGGGCTATTTGCAGGCCATCCCATTGACATTATATGTCTTTCCTATCGGAAAGTTTTCACAGATTTTGCCCTATGACATGATGCATTATCATCCTGAAAAATGTCATCATCACCAAACATCCTTTCAATTGATGGAATAAGAAAAGTGTCCAAAATCTCAATATAAACTTGTGCATTTATAAAGGATGTAATGACTGTCCTCTCTTCCATACCTTTACCTGACATACAACCACATATCATTAGTGATTGTGTAAATTTGCATGTTTTTTCAGGCAGTTGTCTTCAGAAATTTAATTGGATCACCCTGCTCAATGCAGTTTTGTGATTTATCACTGAAATATCACTCATATCCAGTCATCCACAGTGCAGGATTGTCTTTCTTTAGCCCACTGAAACCTTGTTCTTTTCTGTTTACATGATAATGATGGTTTTTGCTTGGCTTTTTTGTATGTAAATCACATTTCTTTTAGGCGATTTCTTACAGTCCGGTCACAGACATTGACTCCACTTTCTGCCCATTTGTTCCTCATTTGCTTTGTTGTGCATTTTCTGTTTTGAAGGCATATTGCTTTACGTTTTCTGTCTTGACGCTTTGACATCTTCCTTGGTGTACCAGGATGCTTCACTTCTACAACCTACTCATTTGATTTGTACTTGGTCCAGATTTTAGACACAGCTGACTGGGAACAACCAACATCTTTTGCCACATTCCGTGAAGATTTACCTTCTTTGATAAGTTTGATAACCCATTCCTTTGTTTCAACTGACATCTCTTGTGTTGGAGCCTTGAGTTATGTCAATGAGCTTGGTTCAACACCTCAGGTGTGCAAGAGCTCTTTTTTAACTGCAGACTAATTTGCGGGTGTAATCAGATAAAGTTGTTTGTTTTAAAGCTGCAAAGTACATGGTGATTCCATATAATTTTCCTCAGATTTGTGTGATTCCATATTTATTTCCTCTGTTTGATCTGTAAAAACAGTTGTAGTTGACTACAGTTTTCTTCTTTTCTTTTTACTTTTTTTATAGTGTTTCATACAGCCAGAAGGTTGAATAAAAAAAGTTTTGTGGCATGTATGTGTTTGTTTGTTTTTCTAAACAATTAAACATTTGAATGAAAATCTTCCAAGAGTGCTACTTGATGGGGTACTAATTAATGGGGTAGCTACTAAGGGAGGGCTACTTCTTATGCCCCGCCCTACCTTACCATTTCAGTTGAAATTATGTCAGACATCAAACAAAACTCCTTTTTAAGGCACTTCGGGGGAACTGCAAACTGTACTTTTTTAAAAAGGTTAGGATGCTTTAGAGAGCATGAGGAAGCCCAATCAAACACAAGGAACCCTGTGGTGCACAGAAGAAATGATCCGCCACTATAATGCCTGTCGCTCCTTGTTAATTTGCTGTGTACACAATATGAAATGAACTAAGAAGCCACAACACCAAGATGAATAGTTTGTTATTTGGAAGACTAAAATGAAGTTTTGGCGCATATAACATTAGTCATGTTTAATTGCGGGATCAATTAGGATCTCTGGTAATGATGATTTATATAGATTTGAGTGTAATTTGATATTCATTAGCTCAGCCAGACACATGGTGATATCAGCTTGTTAATTGTGCTTCCATTTCTTGAAGCCCTCGAAGCTTGAGAATGCATTTGAGGCAGTGTTTGTCTTGTTTGATAACACTAACATATAGGTTGTTTTCAATCACGTGGTTCTGGTGGCGCGGAAAATTCAGATGGAGGGCAGGAAGTAAAAAACTGAATGGGAGACAGAGAGGAAAGTGCATATTTTTGCAGTTTATACCGTATTGCAGAGGAGATGTAAATAGAAAATAAACACATGTTGGGCATGATTCTTATATCATGAGGGCCAAGTTTTCTACTGGACTAAAATATATCTGCCTGTCATCGATGCAGTACATACTGTACTGTATGTTTACGTTACTTGAAAAATACTATAGAACATACAGGTACTATAGTGTTTGGAAGCATACTATAGATAATTGCTTGAATTAAAGTGTCGTAGTAATTATATTGTTGCTGTAATACAACACAACTGTAGTAATAAACAAATTATTCAATAGGCTTCAGTTTTCTATGCTATAATTACAGTGCACCACAGTTTACACTAACATTACAGTATTTATTACAGTTTATCAGTTTACTATGCTACAGTATTCGGTAACATTCATTAACACAGAGTTGTACACATTATACACTTTACTATGTGGTTATTTATTACATGTAACATAGTATAGTTTTTTCCCTATGCGGATATCTTCCAGACATCACGAAATAACAGATGAAAGCATACAAAAGCGTGAACGCATAGTGTACATTGTTTATTTATTTTTATTTTATTTATTTTTTTGCAAAGGAGAAAAAGTGCTGGACAATAATATTATCTAGGAAATGCAACCCATCTAGTTTTGTCACAAGGGTTGCATTTCTCTTTTGTTCTGTCAATGAACTTACCTTCAACAAACATTCACTGCTGCTGCGCATCTCGATGTTCACGTTACGGTTGTTTATTCTGCCAAAACGCCAGTGGACTTGGAATATTGCAAAACAAGATGGAGATTTCATTTCAACGATTACATGGCAGGGTACTTTATTTTTTTCTCCTGGTTTTTGTGTAAGTGTTGTGTTTGTATCTGATATTTATATGTAACACATATTTATACACAAAGCTAGGCCTGTATTTAATCTTCATTGGTGCTATCAAACAAATGATCGCGTTCAAAAAGAGTTTGTACACATGGATTTATTGAAAAAATGTTTGTTACATGCTACCTTCCATTTTTAACTTTGAACTTTGAAGAGGATGAACTTTCCCCTTTTTATAAGCAAAAACTTTTGGAAGTCTATAAAAGCTGTTCGATATTACTTATTTTGGTCGATTTAAACAATTATAAACAACATAAAACCATAAAACATATTATATACATTTATATTATGTTTTAAGAATAATGGAGACAGAAGCACAAATGTATGAATATATATATATATATATATATATATATATATATATATATATATATATATATATATATATATATATATACAGTTGATGTCAGAATTATTAGCCCCCTGTTTATTTTTTTTCCCCAATTTCTGTTTAATGGAGAGATTTTTTTCAACACATTTCTAAACAATAGTTTTTATAACTCATTTCTAATAACTGATTTATTTTATCTTTGCCATGATGACAGTAAATAATATTTGACTTGATATTTTTCAAGTCACTTCTATACAGCTCAAAGTGACATTTAAAGGCTTAACTAGGTTAATTAGGTTAACAAGTCAGGTTAGGGTAATTAGGCAAGTTATTGTATAACGATGGTTTGTTCTGTAGACAATCGAAAAAAAATAGCTTATATGGGCTAATAATTTAATTTAAAAACTGCTTTTATTCTAGCAGGAAAAAACAAAACAAAAAATAAGACTTTCTCCAGAAGAAAAAATATCAGACATACTGTGAAAATGTCCCTGCTCTGTTAAACATTATTTGGGAATGAGAAATTGGGGGAAAAAATAAACAGGGGGGCTAATAATTCTGACTTCAACTGTTTATGTATATGTATATATACATAAACGTGTATTCTTTAACCACTGTAAGATATATTATATTTTACATAAATATATTTTATTAATGCTGTGGTGTGTTTTCTATCTGAAAACATTCCTCAGCATCAGTGTATTAGTCAGCCATGCAATTATGTGATTACATAATTTATGGTGCTCCATAACTGTCATTTATGTGCTGTGTAGGCGCTGTATAGTAGCTCTGCTTAGGTTAATGTTTGTGTTTTATAGCTGTCAATAGAAAGCAGAGTGTATCACTGAAGCTCAGAGCATGAATCATCAGCATGTTCACATATGATTCTCCAGTAATGTGAATTTAGTGTAGTGTGGGAGCGTGTGTTGTTTATGAGGCCTTTCACTGACAGCTCTGAGCGCTTTATGCCACATATTGTTCTAATGGATTCAGTGGTCAAATTGGCGACAATGTTGTTTCAATGGCGTAAGGTAAATAGTTCGTTACGCTTCTGTAATTTGAGCAATTTGGACGCACCAGACAGATGCGATTGGAAGAAGCCAAGACGACATGCCCTCCTTTCCCTACGCGACGCCGAGATGTAGGCCAATTGGAGATGCTCCAAATTATTCGGCGGCACAGCAGAATTCTTCCTCAAACAGGAAGGTTCCTTATTCATTTCCTTAGATTATCATCACATTTGTGTCACCAGCAGAAGAGCTTTATTGACTCGCAGAGATGCGCCGCCTTCGCTTTGCCTGTCGCTATTGGCCGCGCTGACATATTCATATGTGCCTGCGCTAATGCCTCTAAATTACTCCCTCCACAGACGTCACAATTGAACAGATAATTTTAATAAGATTCAGCTTGACTTTCCACTGCTCTCCTTCCCCGCTTTATGGAATACAAATTGTAACCTGTTTTTAAAGCAATGCAAGACAGTGAACTTTAATGGGATTTGACAACATCATATTAGGCACAACAACTCCGCATAATGTACCGAAAAATTGGACGTGAAATTGGAAACATAGCCGAGAACAAAGTAAATTTACATGGTTTGGTAGGTTGGATGTCTGATATCATATTCTCTCATGCGAGCTCTCGGGGAAGCTGGGAAGGAGAGAGAGAGAGAGAAAAAAAGGCTGGGGCTTTAACAATGGATATCAGCGGAAAGTGCTTTTAAAGTTAAGGCTGATGGATGGCTTGTCAAAAAAAATAATTGCACTGGTAGGAAAGTGGGGCTGCGTGCCGGGGAGGGGGGAGCGCCGAATATACAGAGAGGATGATGGGAAGTGACAGTGGTCTGTCAAGAAGCAGTGGCTGCCCAGAGAAGTGTGAAGCCCGAGCTATAAGGTGGCAGAATAGAACAGGCTGTCAGGGCGGGAAAGTGGCTTTAATACGGCGAAAAGCAAAGGAATCCGCCTGTCAGCCCTGCTCAGCCGAGCCGAAACAGGGAGAGGAAAAACGGCGGGAAAAGGTAGACTGGAAAAAACAGGCGGCAGTACTACTGCAGGGAGCGTAGGTGTGTGTGTGCGTGTCAAGGAAAACGAAATACGTCTGCAAAAAAGGCAAGGGCGTGCGAAGCTTAGGACGTGGTCCCGTTTGGTCCTCCCCATTATGTCAGATTCGTCAGCCTGTCCGGTGCTTGTGCATGTTGGGAAGTCACTCGTATATCCTCCTTACCCATCGTCCTTTTCTCTGATGAAAGGAGGACACAAACGAGTGTCATTTTGTATTTTCTGATCCCGCAGGACGCCTCATTACAGCGGGGGACAGCTTTACAATTACATAGCTCAGCTTCCTTAGGCATTTACATGAATTGGTGGAATAAATTCAATAATGGTTGTCTACATAGCCTTGACCTTGGGTGAAAGGCACTCCAGACTAATTCATCAGTGTGCCGCAGCTGAAGGGCTGATGTGTTGATTGTACCTGAGCAGAATATGCGCTCTCTGGTACACGAGGCCCCTGCAACATTCTCGTATTAAAACTAGCCCTTATGGAGTGTGTTAATGCCCACCTAGTTTTGCAGCCGAGCTTGTTTTGGAAGTGTTATTCCTATTCATTTTCCCATATAAGTTATATATCAGACATTGCCAAACTAACCAGTTACAAGGTGAACGATACTTTAATTTGAAGCAAAATTACGCATAACTGTGTACTTATCAATGTGGTAATGAGGTTAAGAACTACAAATCCATGAAGCATTAAGAATGACACAATCAAATTAAAAGCAGTGCATACATGTAAATCTTGATTTAAAGTTGCTGGTTTTGTCTTAGAGAAACATACATACAAAATATGTATTTATTTTAGTCGGAGTAAAAGGAGGTGAAAACTAAATATCACTTTCTAGCATAACATGTTTGCTGTGGTTCTCTGATTGGTTGAATTGTCTGTGTAGGATTATGGGTAATGTAGTTATGTACATATTATTTTATTAAGCACAGTTGTTAAACATTATAATGTGATCAAATCCATTCTACCAAAACATACACTGAACAAACTTAAAGTTAATCAGCTTGTAACTTTTTTAAGTCATATTCTTAGTCAGTTTGACTGATCTAAGGCATAGGTCTCAAACTGGATTCCTGGAGGGCCGCAGCTCTGCACAGTTTTGCTCTAACCCGAATCAAACACAACTGACTCAAATAATCAAGGTGTTCAAGACTACTAGAGACAAATAAACAGGTGTGAGTTGGAGGTGGTTAAAGATAAACTACGCAGAGCTATGGCCTTCTAGGAATTGAGTTTGAGACCATTGATGTAGGGTAAGATAACTAGAAATGTTAATTTGATTTAACTAAAAAAATTAAGTCCGCTATATATATATATATATATATATATATATATATATATATATATATATATATTATTTATTTATTATTATTATTATTATTATTATTATTATTTATTTATTTATTTTTATTTTGTGTGTGTGTGTGTGTGTGTGTTGGAGCTCAAAACAGGTTTGGCTTTAATGGTTATGCTGGAGTAATTATGGTCAAAAGTTTTTAATAGGAGATCTGAAAGGAGATTTAACTTCCAGAACCTGGCAGCTGTGTCATCATTCCTAAAATGTACAGAAAACATAATTATTTTGATCTGTTTAATTACCTTTGTAATTGGAAATTGCAAACCTACCTAAGATTCAGATCACTTTCATTTTTGTTTAAGCATTATAATTCATCATGAGTGATTATTATTAGTACTATTATTATTCTTTTTTTAGCAGTGCATGATGTATTGGGCTGATGTGTGTATGTGATGTATTTAGCAGTGTGTGATGTATCAGAGTTCAGTAGGTTTAGTGTAAAAAATAATTGATTACAAACAGTGTGCGTTGGAGTTTCTTAATATGATGGGAAATGCATTTAAGGGTGTTTTCACACTTACCTTATTTAGTTCAGTTGAATCATACTAGAGTTCGTTTTCCCTCTTGGTGCAGTTTGTTTGGGCAGGTGTGAATAGAGCAATCGCACTCAAGTGCACAACAAAAGCGGACCAAATAAGTTACGCTTTCAAATGAAGCATGGAGCGGTTCTTTTGTAGTAAGAACATGATCTGAACTAGAACAGACCCAACCCCAAAAAGTACTGTGCCTTTTTAAACTAATCCAGTTACTTGTGTCCAATGCTCTGTGCGTTATGGGATGTGGCGGAAAAATATTTGTTGACAGTGCTGTACCTACAATTTTAAACAGAGAGAGAGGTAAAAAAATTACCTGATGGATCGTTTTTAATATGTCCGGAAGATGACCATGTCGCAGTTTAGCTAAATTAATTCATGCCTCCTCCTGAAGTGACTTGCAATGCACCTTCGCAGTTTGCAATGAATTAAAACATTGTTTTCTAGCCTTAGCCACACTTCATTCTCAAAATAAAAGTGATGTAAAAAGTTTGAAATAAAAGTGATGTTTAAAAAATTTTGCGTACTATGACCAGGGATACAATCAGCCAGCACAGTCGTCCCTCCAAAGCAACATTTTGTGTCTGCCAGTTTGTTTACTTGCAGGAGTTCCGTTGGCATTTTCCCACACGTTAATTCCGACCAATCGAAAAGCAGTTTAGGAAATACGTTCAATAACAACTGGCCAATGAGCGATATGGATTTTGTCACATGACTGCCTTTTGGTTTTTTCAACTGCTTCAGACCAAAGCAATCAGTGTGATGTGAAAAGCACCCAAAAACGGCAGAACAATGCTACAATGTGCCATGTGTCATGCCTTTGGTTGCCCTTGCACCCTAAACCTCTATATTTTTTTTTAGCTGTGCAATTTGGCAATTAACCATTATAATGCAGACAGGAACAAAGACACAAAATTAAGTTCCCATCATAATCCACACACACATATAAGTATCAGTTTTGTATTAACATCCTCAAAAGTGTTTTTTTTCTTTAAGGTATGTGTGTTCAGTTGTGTGAAGTATGCTATTTCACCAAATTCAATTGGAACCTGTTTGAACTGTCTAATTTACTGTATTTATAGCAATGCTGCATTTTCAGTGTTTTCAAGTTTGCAAGTTTACAATGAATCTACATGATGTCCAAATGATTGCCGGCAAGAGGATTTGAAAAAACAATGATGTTAAAAATAAAGAGTATCACAGGAATTGTACATAATGGAACCATAATTAAAGGAAGTCAGTTATTTATGGTTTTGTTCATGGGTAAATCTCACGCTGTTTATTATTATTATTATTATTATTATTATTATTATTATTATTATTATTATTATTATTATTATTATTATTATTATTATTATTATTATTATTATATAACAGTTACGATGACCATTTATCTATTATGCTTTAATTATGAGTTACAGTATATTCATTCACAACCTTGGTGAAATCATTTTCTCTGTCTGCTTTACGTATGATGGATCAAAACCCATGATCTGTGTCCTCACATTCATTAGCAATTAGGCTTGGTATAATTCATTCTCCATTAAAAGAAAAAAGAGGATAATTAAAGTCCTCTGTAGTTTCTTTGAAAGTTGAATTATCTATTCAACCACCTCCCCCACCCCCCACCCCAAAATATAAGCCCTGAGATTTAAAGGCCCACTAAACATTCACATCATGAAAACGAGCCGTTCAGAAGAGTTGTCATTACAAATGATAATATAATGACATGTACACTCATGAACTTTTTTTTCTCTCTCTCTCTTCATTGCTGGCACAGCATACTTAAAAAGCAATCGCTATGGAAACTGCTCCTAATGAGAATATTATGGGCTCTGTCTTGTTTAAAGCATTGTGTTGTTACTGTGTCTCGCCACTTTCAAGTACACCGACAAGGTGATTTCGGCACAGTGAATGTGACTGATTCTGATGACAAGCAAGGCCTTATCTCTGGCTCACACACACCGACGTAACCTCACACCCACCACACACACACACACACACACACAGACTAACATAACACAGCTGTAATGAGAACAAGAAGTGTAATATTCCTGCGGATCAAGGTTTCTCCACACATTTCTGGAATGATAATAAAACACGCAGCTTTTTTTTTTGACACACACACATCTGTGAGCCAAGAGCCTGGCAGAGAAAGTGAACGTACTTCTGATGTGTGCTGTGATGTATAGACTGACCTAACAAAGGACTGAGTGCTCGCAGGAGCCGGACGGGTCTAATGGATGGAGAGAGAGAGAGAGAGAAAGAGAGAGAGAGAGAGAGAGAGAGAGAGAGAGAGAGAGAGAGAGAGAGAGAGAGACGGAGGGCCTCATTTAGAAGAGGAAGGCTGTTTGCTCTGCCAATACGACACAGGGGGAGTGGACAGCCATTGATCTACAGCCGCAAATGACAGCTGAGAATTCAGCAATAATCATGACAAATGAGAGGAAGGGCCACAGGATGGTGGGGGAAAATGTCAATAATGCCAGCCCAAAAAGGAAGCCCAAGGTCGCAGGAATAGGGCACACTGTGTCCATGTGCTGTGGACTGCACAGGGAGAGAGAGAAAGAAGAAGCTGTCAAATGAATGGCCGTTCAATCAGTGATCTCGCTCAAATGTTGCTCGGCCTGTTATCTCGAGTCTTCATTGACCTTTAAGTCATTTGGTTGAAGCATGCTGTCTGCCGTCTTCATCTGTTTGCATGTTTCTAGTGTAGTTTGCTTTGTGCTTGTCATTGGAAAAAAAATGTCTCGAGAATGATTACATGCTTGATTGTATTTATTTATTTATTTAATCTTTTTTGGTCATCATTTCGCTTTCTTATTAAGCAGCCCATTGAAATGTATTATAAAAAGGGAAAGTGATATTTGGCACACAGATAGAGGACAGTCTGAACATTAACCACGTACAATTCGCTAACGTACTACCTTGTGTTATCTACCTTTCAACGTTTTATTTGGGTTTAGGCTAATGACTTTTAAGTAAAGTTTAGTATAAAAATATATAGCATTTTGAATTCGAGAAACCTACTTTTTAAAGCTGCTACTGGACAGTTTGTCTAATTTTACTGATAACAAAAACTAATCAACTTCAAATGTCAAAAAAAAAATTAATTCAAGTTTTTTGGCAAACATTTTTCAAATAACACACAACATTTGACTAACAACATCCCAAAGTCGATGTTAGGCTGTATCTCTGAAACAGTTAAGAAAATTTAGGGCAACCATCACGAAGGAGAGTTGGTGACATTTTATGGGCATTACAGTGGATATGGAAAAAAGAAAAAAGAAAAAATTGGCTCCGATAACCATTTGCGTAGTTAGCGTCATTGTGTTTGGGTGTTGAGTTTGAGTCCCAGCTCACAAACCTTTTGCAGATCCCACCACTCTCTCTCTATTTTCAAGATCACTTCCTGTCTAAGTACTCCCCTATCATAATAAATAATAATAAAAAAGCCAAATCATACAAATTAACTTAAAATAAGTAAATGTATAGGTCAAAAATCACAATGCTCTAGAATTGAGTATAGTATAATAGAGTTGAGCCCTGAAAAGTCTTGTGAACTGAAAACTAATTGCAATGCAACACTATGAAACCACAACCATGTTCAATTAACTTAAATTTGTAAAAACTAATAATTCCTTTGTTGTCTCAACACAAATAGGTTGTGTGCAATTTTTGTGAGCATTTTTACAGTGTAATGATAATGATGATGATATTTGTTTTAATAATATTAATTTGATTTTTAGTTTAATCAAATACTTTATTTGAGTGGTAACTCAGCAAATTAGAATGATTTCTGAAGGATTATTTGACGCCTGCAGTAATGATGCTGATAATTCCATCTGTGCCATCAATAAATTGCATTATAAAAAAGAGCAGCATGCAAAACCTTTTTCATGTATTTTGTCACATTAATGTAGTTTGTGTAGCTCACGTTTTACAATACACGCCGTGTCCATTTCCTGAATGGGAGAAAAATACCTAACCCCATACATTTGTAGCTCTCAGCACACCCGTGGAAGGAGAAACATTTCTCTTTGTAGACTGGTCTGAAACAATAATGATTAAATTGCCTGTGCAAATCAATGTGGCTGCGTGATAAGCAGCGATCAGTAATGGGCCTGCGTGTTCTTGCTGGAGGAGCACTGACGCCTCCTCTATGCCTCACTGGATGAGGCATTTTCTAATCAGCTTTATCACTCATATCAGAATTTATCTTATTTGAGGAAAATGCCAATATATTAGCCTGCCGCGTATGATACACAAGGTGACCCTGCTGACTTAATGACATAATACATTATCCTTAATGAAGTCAATATCTTGTCTTTTAGCTGTCTGTCTATTGGGGCGATTAATTGCGGTGTCATTAAAGTTAGCTCTCTTTTCATTTGAGCCTGGCAAGTGGCATAAAACTAATGTTCTTAGTTATCAGCCACTGAAATAGAATGGAAGGTAGAGGAAATTACAGAGCGGATGAGGGGGGCTGCGCACAGCCCACAGAAGAGGCTGCTTTCAGCGACTGACTGTCCTGGCTAATGCAGCACTCTTCACATGCTCAGGTGTTATTACAATGATATACACTACCGGTCAAAAGTTTGGGGTCAGTTTGTTTTCCTTTTTGTTTTTCTTTTAAAGAAAATTATTCTGTTCATCAAAGTGGCATTTATTAATTGTAAAAAAAGTTAAATTGTTAAATATTTATTACAATTTTAAATAACTAATAATTTTAAATAATGAAATTACTACTCCAATCGTTATTGATTTTATTATTAATAATAATATTATATTATATATAATAATGATTATTATCATACAACAACAACAACAACAACAACAATAATAATAATAATTAGTAATATTAATTAATATTAGAGTGATTTCTACAGGATCATGTGACTGAAGACTGATCATCATTCATCATTAAAATCACTGGAACAAATTATTAAATTTGAAAATACTTTTGAACAGTTATTTTATAGTACAATAACATTTCACAATTTGTACTGTATTTTTGATTAAATAAATGCATCATTGGTGAGCAGGAGAAGCTTATTTTAAAACATTTAAAAATCCTACTGACCCCAAACTTTTGGCTGGTAGTGTAAGTGGGAATAAAAATTGACAGCAAGACAATTAAACACAGATTTATTGATCCTCAAAGAAAGATTTGTTATATACAAATTACAAGCAAGAAAACAGCTGTCTAAATGATCAGTAATGAAAAACAAGAACAAAAATATAGATAACTATTATCTATGTGTAAATTTATCTTTCAGACTTTTCAGATTATGGGTCTTATTGGATTCATACAATAAAATAATGACTAGTTCCCAATTCAAACAATTTTTTAAAACAAATTTTTGTAAAATACTTAAAAAAAATGTATTCAACAACATTTTTTACTGTTTAGTCACCTTTTTCTTTCTTTCTTTTTGTTTTTTTTAAGCAGTCATAAAGCCCAAGCAGTAGATTTTGGTGCTGAAGATGAAGCAACATGACTTGAATTGATAAACAATTGTTTTCAGCGCATTGTAAATGTCTAAAGATGCGTCTGCCAAATTCATAAAAAAAAAAAAACTGCGTATTTTGTACATATTTTATAACAACTTTTTTCATGACCTCAAGTATGAAATTGTTACAAGATTACAAGAAAAGATAGCATGTCCTGCATTTCTGGTTATTTCAAAATGATTAGCAACATTACATGACATTCAAAAATGTGTAAAAGTAATGTAATGTTGGATTTGGGTCAAAGAATCAGAAGGTGTGTGATGTTTCTTGGGAAGTTCAACAGGTTAAAGATTCTTCTCACAGATCCATTTCATACTTTGATTACATTGATTAATATCCCATAATTTATTTTTTTTTAAGAAAACACATTTCTCTCCATTTCCTTTATAGAATTGTAATCTGCTCTTAAACTCAGAGGCCAGTGTTCTGCCATTAACCCATGTCCATGTGTTGTTTACAGCTTGAGACAAACCAATCCACACATTCAAGTCAGAGATCATTTTCACTGCAAAATCTTCTTCCTCTGTACTGTTTATTATCATCAGATATGCTCCTCTCTCCATGCAGTTTATTTTGCTCTCATTCCAGCTTTTTGACTCATTGAAAAGATAGTAAAAACTAAATCTATAGTAAATCCATCCATCTCGGGTTAAGTTCCATAATTCATCATTCTCTTCTTTCAAGTGTTGGTTCAGCTGAATTAAGTTAGTGGTGTTAGTTAGTAGCTGGCTTCTCTCATCTGTGTAGTTTTTGCTTTGTATATCGATGTGAACACACAGCAGTATGACCGCAGTCAGCAGAAGAACACACAGAATCACCAGACACACTGTAGATCCTCTGCAGCTTCTGATCTTCACATCACCACTCGGCAGTTCAGATGACTGGATAGTAGTTATGTTCGAGTCCTTGATCTCTCCTCCATATGTTCCATGAATAGCGCTAAAGTTTTCATAGATATTGTCAATGCTTTCTTCTCCTCTGTACATTTTCCGAGTTTTAACCTTTAGATTTACTGGCTTTTTCAGTGTTGTCATGATGCCGGCAATCTAATATCTCTGCTGAACTGAAATCATGTTCCTCATCTGTATTTATGCGTCCAGTTATTATGCAAAAAGGAACCATTTTGTGGAAATGTTTGAAGTATTTATGCATAAAGGAACTTACACTTCAAACTATGTGAATAGTTTGTTTGTTTTAAATGATGTTTCGAGAGAAGTTGAGAAGTTTCTGTTTTAGCAGTTTAGTTGTGACTGAATCCTAGTCTTCCCTGCAATGTTTAAACAATTTTAACTTTCCAATTGAAAAATAGATAGCCACAACATGTACTTTAACAAAAATGGATAGTTATGAAATGAAAATTATAGTATCGTTTACTCATCCTTAATTTCTCAGTTTGAAAAACAGTAACCATTGGGTGTCAGCTATGGATGTAAATACTAACCAGCTTCCAATTAAAATAAACTCATAATGCTTGAGGTTAAGTAAATTGTGAGAAAGTTTTAGTTTTATGAATATTTTCATACATTTAAGTCTTTAAAGTATTTTTTATAATAAAATTTGTATTTTAGTCTAAAAGCCCTAATGAATCCACAGCAAGGTAAATTTTTCATTGGTTATGCAGTAGTAAAAGAGCAATTCCATACAATTGTCAACCTTACCATGAAAAAAAAAGGTTTTCACCAAAATGCTAAAACCGTTTCTACGTTTTTTATATTATTTTTTTTTTTTTTTGTTTTTGTGTAAGCAAGTATTTAAAAGTACTTTATAAATACTAAAAAATGTTTGAAAAATTTTCAAAAATGTAAAAAATTTGATTTACCAAAGTCACACGAATGACAATTTCACAATCGGTCACATCCATAATAGAAAGGGTGTCACATCCATAACGAAACTTTTACCTCATAAATGCAAAAATACTAAATCAAGTCAGTCATGTTTGTTCTATAGTAAGTCAACTCTTGTCGTTTTGATTAGCATTATTTTTTTGTGTTGTGTAGTTTAATTCAGATGAATTTCTAGAAAGTATGTTGTATACTGCAAACTCGCATACTTTTTGGTCACATCCATAAAGTACAAAACATGTTTACAGATTGATATTTTTCTGGTCCCTTAACTCTGTAGTTAGTTGTTCTGGAAAATATAAATAAATGTTTCAATATATTATTAACATATACTTTCTATGTGAATTTATGTTTTGAGTTTTTACTGCAAGTGGACATCCATAACTCTAGATTTCTTTAAAAATACATTTAAAATAAGTGAACAGTGAGTATGTTTACATGGACACCAGTAATCTGACTTTAATACGATTAAGACAATACTCTGATTAAGAGTCTACCATGTAAACAGCAATTTTTGATTAATTTAATCTGATTAAGGTCATAGTTGAACTAAACAGAAATCGAATTAAGACGTGGAGTATGGCGATTTTAGTCGCATTATTGAAGTGCAGTACAGACATGTTAACACCTTAATCAAACTATTAGCGTCATGTAGGACTTTTCGCCGTGTGACAGAATAGTTCATACACGGCTGTTTGACAAAATATTTTCTACACCTACCGAGTCAATAAAGGACCACAGACACACACTGTGAAATGCTAAGGTTTTTTCTCCTATTCGGTGTGCAGTATGAAATTCCAATTAAACAACACTCTTCCAGCAGTTCATACTCGCATCCAATATCTTGTTTGTCATGGGGGCATGCATGAAATGTTCCCGAATAAAAGTGAAAGTGCCAAACCTCTTTAAAAAGTTGACAAATTAAAAATAAAACACCTGAAATTACATTAAAAATTACTTCGAAGGAAATGTGGATAGCGCGGTGACATTAATACCGCAATGACATTAATCGAATTATGTGCTATAACATGTAAAACGTGATCATGAAAGGAACATTCAAAAAGCAACTCATGTAAACACCTTAATCATGTTATTGTCCTATTCAGATTAAGGCAAATAATTTGATTTCTGATGCCCATGTAAACGTATCCAGTGGTCAACTATTGGCCGCATCTGCAATCACATTTGTAGTCACCATTGGACCCACAGTAGTTTGAAGATGTTTACCAGCCGATGCTAAGATGTTTAGCCTGATATTATTCTTCAGTATTGCTTAGTACTGTATATTGGGGTTCTTGGGCCACAGCTATGCAACATGTACAGGGTGATTCAAAAAGAACCACAACTTTGAAAATCTGTATTTAATCAAAGAAACATGATGGAACCTTGGGTAATTAATCAGGGCGAAGAGTGCTTAACATTCTTTTAGTAGAAAACAAGTTCATAGATATTCAATATGACCTCCTCCAGACACTCAAGGGACATCAACCCAAAAGTTGCTGTATTCTTTTCGAATAACCCAGTATATATTGTATATATTTTTTTTGTCTTTTTTCTCTTGTAAATGGCCAGTAAACTAAAGTCTAGAAGATGCTATTGACAGCTTTTACTTTGTAGAAAAAGAGGTGAGAGGGTGCGCTCATGGGATCATATGTTGGAATATCCAGAGTATGCGGTTTACAGTTTGATTTCAAGGTCAGAGCAGCAGTGCTTCATCAGGAAGGATGATTGACAGTCTTCAGAAGACTCTGGGTATGAAATACAGCACTTGGCCGTGACTGTGCGTGTTAAAAAGGACACGTGCTGTTGGCATCTTCCTTCCAAAGTCACACCAGACTGACAGCTCTGAACGCAATATTAATCACAGCACAGTGACAACCGCCCCAGGGCACAAACTGGCAGTGACTGACCAAAGCAAATCAAGGCCCACATGTTCCGTTGTCATTACATCGCACATACTTCAGTCATGGGGTTTATCACACCAGATGATGATTAATGCTCTTGAAGTTATTGACCGTTTATGGCCTCGACAGTTCAGGATGGACGTCATGTCATTTCGGTGATTAAACCTTTATGTTTTGTCGATATGCCTTTCACAGGGCGCTTCAAGGATCCCAGCAGTTTGTTCTTTGATGTCTAGTCTAGCAATTTACACCCAGTGCACAAACGGTGAAACTCAGCACCATGATGTCAAAGTAAGCCAACTTTCTCACACAGGAGTGTGTGAACGGTGCACCTGTGGCACAGTGATTTTGAGAAAACAAGCTCGTGTGACATTACGCTCTGCCCTCACAGGCCTCCCTGCTTTCCCCCTGCCCGGCACTGAAACAAGCAGACTGGATGGGGTAATTTACAACGTGTTATCTTTGTCTATAGCGGCCAGATGATATGAAGTAAATCAAGGTAGGAGTAATGAAAGACTGAGAATTTATTCCTGCGAGCACATTTTAAGTGTAGTATCCGTTACGGTGGCATTGCCTGAAGACCCTGAAATGAGACGAGGAGGTTGAAGGGCAATAAAGCAGCAGCAGGGCTCATGTTAATGCTGTCTGTCTGGGGTTAGTAATTGGGTTGCACTGATGAGTTGTGCTGGAAGACAAAGTGTAAATCCAAACGGTTGTTGTAAATCTGGCATTGTTGGAACAAGGTGCAATCCCAACAAATATTGATTCAGCCCAGCGGCTGGAGGAGGGGAGCGAGCTGTTGTTACCCATGTAGCTTCAATTACTTTAGTCAAAGTAGCTGCGTGGGGCCCGGTCACCATGACATCAGGTGGGTCGTTCTACCACCCACAGTTTTAGTCCATTTATAGTATCCTGAAAATCATTTGCCATCAGTGTTTTGGTTGAGGAAGACCTGAATTTGGCAAAGAAAACACAATAAATGGTTGCAAGGGTGTCTTGGTTTTCTATGTCCTATGTCTCCAATTTGTTCCAACATATTTGCCTGGAAGTTTTAAGTAATCATGGACACATGATTACCTCAACTTGATTACCTTAGTTGAGGTAAGGTAGGAGATGGAGCTAAACTGTGTTCCTTAGCGAATATGATGCTTTAAAGCAGGGGTTACCAAACTTGTTCCTGGAGGGCCGGTGTCCTATAGAGTTTAGCTCCAACCTTAATCCAACACACCTGAACAAGCTAAGCTAAGGTCTTACTAGGTATAGTTAAATCTTCCAGGCAGGTGTTTTAGGGTAAGTTGGAGCTAAATTCTGCAGGAACGCCGACCCTCCAGGACTGAGATTGGTGACCCCTGCTTTAAAGGAATAATGGCAAAACATGATGTATTCACTTTTTATGCCATTCCAAACTTGTTTGGCTTTGTCTTTTGTGGAATGCAAACGAGGATATTGCTAAAGCCGCTCCCTTGGCAGCCATCTTGTAAATCTCATGGGAAAGAATGTTCAATGTAGATCATCCCAAAACAGCTCAATCAATGGTGTTAGATTGGGATGGGACAGACAAGTGGTATTTTAAGAAAAATAGTGCTGTAGCCCTTTGACTTGACAAAACATGGCTCAATCCCATATCAGAGCAGCCCATATACATATGAACTTTTGCTTTTAAACCAAATTTCAGACTTTGTTACTTGTATGGCCAGTATGAGTATGTGTGATCCAGTCAGACAGCTTATCATCGCAGATTTCCTATCTGGCTTGACAAGCTGGTGGCAGGAAGTGCTCCCTGCCTTCATGGCAACCAGTGGTGTTGGGCATCAGTGACAGCCCATGTCCTGTTCCAGAATGAATATGTTAATGCGACGGGATGTAGCTTTTCATTAGATGGAAACTTAGCCCTCTCTCCTTGACTGAGGCCTCTGTGTGCCTATTTCATGAGGGAAATGGTTTGAGGAGTAATTTGGAAAGCTGCAGTGACGTGCTGAGGAAATGAAGCCTGAGCATGTTTGACAAATAGAAAAGGTCATGTCTGTTTCAGTCTCAGTCACCTGGTCTTCTCCTCCCCACCTGTCTGTCCCATGCACTCATCATCACATTCTTCGGACACATGTTATACAAGCCAGCCATATACCGCTAATGTCAAGCAAACATAGCATTTAATCTGCTTAGTCTAAGTCAGATATTACATCCTGATGACTTTTGTGAAAAAAAAACAGCTTGTTTCAAATGTTTCTGGTATCTTCAAATGATCGTGCTTTATGCAAGAGTTGTTTGCAAGCATTCTCTTCTCAAAAGTCAATGAAACTTTGTTATATGAACTAGCTACCAGGCTGGTCCTCCAATTTTTTAAAAAATGTGCCCTTCAGGTCATTTTCCTGATTGCATTCGCACCATCAATAGTAGGAACTCTGAAGTGATGTGAGCAGGCCGACAGCGACATCAAATTGCGGCATTCAACAAAATCAATAACTGGAGGATTGAGGACACAGTGATTAAGGTTGTTTTCATTCTATGTTGTGGGTTTCATGAACTTGTAGACATATTGATGCTGAAAAAAGAACACAACTCTGCATATAAAGGCAACAAGTAAATGCTGCTTGAATCAGCTTTTTGTACAGTATGTGTTCTGCACCCCTTTCTGTTCTGTATGGAAGTTGTCCTCAACCTTTTTATCACCGCAGACTGGTCAACGCTTGACAGTTTTACTAGGGGCACAGTTTCTCAGAGGAAGACAAGCTGACAAAACATTGCTATCACTCTGATTCAAGTTATTTTTTATGAAAAAATAACAAAGCACTGCAGTGTTTGGGTGTTCTGTGTTTGTCTGATGTAATTAGTCTACTGAAATGTGTATATTCCATACAAGCTGAAGCTGAATGGTCAGTTTTTGTCACATGACTCGCGGTGCGCTCGAGGGATTAATTCAACTCGGTGTGCCTGGTCTGGAAGGCGCGAGCGCATCACGCCGCTTGTTTGCGCAAGCCATGCACCTCCATTGGAAACAACGAACTTGTGTGAACTGTAGAAAAGATGAGATATGCAAATGGCCCCTAAAAGGCCGCCGTCATTTGGGATCTCCATCAGTTAATCTTCTTGCACAGCCATCATGGATTCACCTGATTTGTTGACAAATGGGTTGCAGTTGCAAGATTTTTTTTAGTAAAATATCGTTCAGACTCAGATAATAAATAAAAAAAAATTCAATAATTTTTTTGTGCGGCCCATTACCAATTGATCCAAGGACTGGTACCAATCGGTGGCCTGGTGGTTGAGGACCACTGCTGTATGACATGAATTTGCCCAAACAGCATACTCTTATGTTACTGGTAGTTGCTAATGTGCTGAGTATGTCCTCATGCTGAGATTGGCTAACTTAGTTCCCATAAAAGGTCTTGCTATAACTAAACTGTATCCAGTTCCCAATAAGTGGCTACCTATCCAGTCAGTTTATAGTTTTCACGTGATGTCACGTCATTAGGGGAACTCCCCCCTTGTGGGCAAAACAATGCCATCTCCTGCTGGCCGCCAAGTCATGAGTTGTTTGGTTATTTATTTTCATGTTCTTGCCACAATGTCATATAGTTGTTGTGCAAGAGGACATACCATCTGCAAGAGACATGCATTTACAGAAAGGAGAAAGTTGTGGATTTATGTCAAACGGTGGCATTATTGGCCCATCCTGATCTATCTAAAATTGCTTTTGTACATTTTTTACAGTTTCAGTGCAGTTAAATGATGAATTATAATGCAAAGTCAATGTATAAATTGAAGTGAACAAATACTTTTTGTAATTTTTCATAACAGCAAATATTAATCTGAGCAAAAGAAACAAAGTATAAAAGCACACACTCACATTCTGTACTGTTGTCTCAAATGACTGAATTTCTGAGGGTCATAGTTTTTGCCTGCCACTTGTACAGACATTTTACTTGATTGAAAACAATCAATAGTTTAAGGAACTATGGATAAATCTGGAAGACAATTTTCTGGGTTCAGATGTTATAAAGTAGCTACGACATCTTCCCACAGGCGCTAATGTGTAATGGTGCTAACGATTCAAATTTCAATACACTTCTCACAGTGTGCTAGCATTTGAACCAACCTTTTATGAACTCTTGCATTGTCTAGGCTAATAGCCATTTGCAAAGCACTTTCCTGTCCGCTGACTCAGCTTTTGTTAACTGCAAGTGTTCCTCTTGTACACATCAAACCATTTCAAACTTCACAGGAGGACACAGCCAGTCAGATCAAGCACGTCTGCGCAGCTTACTTCCTGTTTCCTGTGTCTGTCTGGGAGGAGAAAGGGAAGGTGAGCTAAGATGATGGCTGCGGCCTGGCACAAGATTAAACAGCTCGCTGTAGAGACCATTAATAATGCTCATATTTTGGAACTGCTCAGTGCTTACAGAACCAGAGGCATTTAATCTTATTTGAAGAAAAAAATACGAGGACCAGAGAGATAGGGAGGGGGAAAAAGTAAGGTCAACAGGGAGAAGCTCATCCATTTTTTTTTCTCCGTGCTGTTCAGAGTGATAGGCCCAGGTTTTCCAAGGTAGTGCATTTGTCTGTCAGAACTGCTGGCTGGCGTGGTGATTTACTTTCTGTCAGATGATGCTCATGTCCAGCTGAAGCTGCTGCCTGGCTGGATATGGGGAAATTTGTTACCTTTCGCTTTGACAGGGAGATAATTGCTGATGGTTAACAGAACTGTGTGGAATCCAAAGGGTTCGGGAGAGCGTAATAGAAAATACACCCTGGCTTTTCACAAGCTCTCTCAAAGAGCCTCTTTCTCTGTAATATTGCCTGCTTAACCTCACCTCCTTCCAGGATGAATGAGACCCTTAATAGGCCAATGGTCACGGTGGAGATTAAATCCTAAATTACCCCTCGGAAAGACGAGTGTTAGGACAACCAAGACAGCCCCCACTTTCACCTCTAGCCTTAATTCAAGTAAAACGCCTAAATTACTGGCCTTATTCCACTCCTTCGTCCCCCAGTTCTCTATACAGCAGACCTTCACCTGTCTTTTCTAACCGGTCCATCTGAGCTAAGGATACCATCTTGTGCTTGGATCAGGAGGGTTGTCAATCAGCTGTCCGGGCTGCCAGCGGCGTATCACGGGTGGAGTTAAAGAGGAGGCGGAACAGAGACTGTGATGTGATGGACCCAAAGAAGAGTGATTGACGGGTTAAGCCTCCATTTAATTGTCTACCCCTCCTTACATTTCAACAGCTTGTAACAACGGAGGTTAAAAACACAACTCTATAGACAAAGACATTGCTTTCGGGGGTGTGTGGGGAATTTATTTATTTATTTATTTATTTTTGAGGGCTGTTTAGATGGCAAGCCAACATGAAAACTGACACTATTTGACCTTGTTTACTTTTACTACACATATTTTGCTTGTTGGTGCTCTTCGTAATAACTCATCAAATAGTAATAACTCTCTCTACATCTAACATAACTTTTTTCATTTAACACCACATATGTTTCTTTTTTATCTTTCCAAATTCTTAAATAAATTAAAAGTCCTTATTTTCATAGATTGGAGATAAATTTTGGCTTTAAGAATTACTTGTTTGCAGTGGAGTAACTCACTATTTAATGGATTGACGGCTTAGTTTTACTAAAAACTGTTTAATCCAAGAAAAATGTTCAGACAAGGAGGTGAAAACCTGCAATTATCAAAATAAATTATGATGGTAATTCACCAAAAATGTACATTTCCTCACCTTTGGGATATCCAAAATGCTACTGTTTATTTTTAGCTTAGTTTAGATTCATAAAACACAAGTCAAAGGCCCAGTTTCACAAATATTGTCTAGCATAAGCCAGGAATAGGCCTTAGTTTACAGTAATTAGGGAATTTGAGCAGCTTTATTTAAAAAAATGGGTAGTGTGTTTAAAAAAATACTAGTGCGCATTGTTAACAAATCAATTACACTAACCTATATTAATGTATGTGTAAGTTATTGTACAGTTACAGCATCTTAAACATGCACATTTAGTCTAGGACTAGTCTTAAGTCTTGTCTGTGAAGAACATTTTCAGGAAAAATAAGTGGATTCTACAATGAGATTTGGATAATATGAATTGGATTGCAAGGTTTGGGGTTCAAAATCTGAAAGCATATTAAATTCAAACGGATTTGTGGATATAATGTTAACAAATCAACCTAGAAATAGCTGCTTCTTTATAATTTGAACAAAAAATAAAAGACAAAGTTTGGCTTTATTTGCACATTTAGATTTTTGTTAATATGTCCTTTAATTTAAAAGAGAAACCATGACCAGATGCAAAGGTATTGTGGGAAGATATTGCCAAAAATCGTTTTCATCTGTACCGAAATGTGTAATTATTTACCAACAATGCAATGAATCCTCATTCTCTCCCTGACAGACAATTTAGTCTGAAGAAAAGTGCCGCCAATCTCATTTGACCCTGCATCATATTTTGCCTGTGACAATGAGAGTAATAGAAGATATTGATTGGCAGGGCAGTTAAGTTGTCATTGCCGCCATTTAATGTGTCACGGGGAGCAGTTAAATTGTCAGAAATCACTGAAGGACTCCCTTCATGCTTGATATTGCTCGATAAAAGTCTTCCACATGTAAATTGGAGGAAATTTTGAGAATGTCACCATCTGTGCAGACTTCGCCACTTATTTTCTCCAGTTAAAGACTGAATCATATGTGCTGTTGTTCCTTAAATATAGTTATTGAAAGATGCCTTTTGGTTTCCCCAATCCAACGGCAGATATGTTTTAGTTGAAATCGGACCAGTTGACATGCAAGTGTTGGCAGATCGCAAGCTTCAATCCATTAGTGTGTGGTCTGTTTCTCAGAATGGGCGGCTGTGCTGCACTGTGTGTATGGTCAGCATTGGGGTCCGTGCTAAAGCGTGGGAGGTAAGGAGCCTCGGGCATTTTGGCAAGTGGTTGGACCGTTTGTAGCCAAGTGAGCTGAGCCTGTGGCTGTTTGCTGGGCAGAAGGAGGTCCGCTGTGGCTCTGTTCGAGAAGAGCAGGGTACAGGCCACGCTCCACAAACTTGAGAGAGCGCTTTCTGGTGTTGCTCCTGTCCACTGGCTGTTTGCTGAACCCTTGATAACCTCAGCTCGCTCTTGTGTGGACTCGGTGAATGATGCAATAATCAATACTCGCTGGAAACACAGGGTCCGAGGAGAGAAGTCTGCTCAATCAGCAGTTGGTGGGAAGAGACACGGTCGTGAGTGTTTTAATCAGTGTAAACACATTTCACCTCGTCTGTCTTAGAATGGATTATTTCAGAGCATTTTTTTTTCTTTCTCTCTTCTCTTCTATCGACATTTAGATGACTAGTACTTGCATTGGACTACAGACTGTTTGGTGTCATAGATGAGCATACGGAAACAAAGACAGCGTGTCACTTCTGGTTGCTAGCAGTACCAAACTATTGTGTGGAAATCAAATTTTCTAAATAATACATTTGTGTGTGAAAACATGTTATTCCAAGTTGTTTCCAGGGAGTTGCTATGTGGTTATTGAGGTGTCCTAAGTCTGTATTCTTTCTGCTTCACCACTAGGTTGAATACACATTTTAAAGGCTGGAATTTTTTGACTGCAACACATTAATTTTGTAATCTTTTTTTATTTTGTTTATTGTTTATGAAGCTTAATAATTTCATTTTTTTCAATTAGCTAAAATGTGTTAGGAGTAATAAACAGGTATTTTGTCAAGCAATACTGCAGTTGTTAAGTAGCTGTTGTTTCTTTTTTACAATGCAAATGAATACATTTGGTGCTCTAAATCAGTGTTTCACAACTATCAGGCTGCGGACCGCTACCGGTCCATGGATCAATTGGTACCGGGCCGCACAAGAAATCATAATTTTTTTCCGTTTTATTTATAATCTGAGTCTAAATGATCTCTTATTTTGAAAAGTCTTTTATTTTAAAAAATGACCATATTCTCTTGCTTACATCTCGGTCACTTGATTGAATTAAATTAAATTCACCTTTATTTCTATAGCACTTTTACAATGTAGATTTTGTCAAAGCAGCTTCACATAGAAGATTATAGTAAATTGAAACATGTCAGTTCAGTTTTCAGAGTTTAAGTTCAGTTTAGCTCAGTTCAGTGTGGTTTAATATTCAATACCTAGAGTCCAAACACTGAAGAGAAATCCATCGATGCGCAGATCCCAAACCATACAAACCAGTGGCGACAGCGGCGAGGAAAAAACTTCACCAATTGGCGAAAGTAAAGAATTAAAAAACCTCGAGAGAAACCAGGCTCAGTTGGGCACGACCATTTCTCCGATGGCCAAACGTCTTGTGCAGAGCTGCAGTCTAGGCACCGGTGGCTGGCGAAGCTGGATGTCAGTGAGACTCATCTGTCCCTGGAGCGTCACAGGAATCAGTCTCAGTGCCAAAAATTGGTAGACTGGCTCTGACTTTTGGAAGGTGATGTGAGCTAGTTTAGGGTGCCCTGTAATGAAAAGCTGGGTATACCAAGGCATAGTAGAATAATAGATGATCAATATATGGAAATTCACATACTGTGAGCCTCACAGAGCCTCTGTGAGACCATTGTTTACTTATTATCATGTAAATTCCATGAGTGTAAAACCACAGTGGACAATGGGCCTATCAGATGAAAAAACAAACTGTGACTAGACTCACCGACCATGCCCACCGCATTTGCATGTACGACTACTTTAAGTCATTCATCCAGACCTGAAGGCATAATAAAATAATAAGAGATCAGTATATGGAATGGACATACTGTGAGCCTCCGAGACCATTGTTTACTCATTATCATGTACATTCCAAGAGTGTAAAACTGCATTAAACAACGGGCCAATCAGAGGAAAATATAAACTGTAACGTTACTCATGGGCCATGCCCCCCGAATTTGCATGTACAACTATTTTAGGTCATTTATCAGAACCTGAAATCATCAAGAGAACCCATAATCATGTAGCTTTGAATTCATTAATATGCATGCCTCAGGCTGTGTTTGAAAAGCAACAACGTTTTCTAGTGAAGAAACAATGATAGTTGAAACAGTAGAATGATAGTTGTGTTCATACAGTTAATATTAAGTCTTGGCTGTGTTTTCTGTGATATTATAGCTTAAAAATATAATGTGATACATCTCTACCACTCTCTTTTGTCAAGTGTAATTATAGTTAGCCTTTGTCCACATCTCATGAGCAAAACAGGATAATATTTCTCATGACTGAGTTTGTATATGTCCGTGTTCAGCATATATCATGCAGTGTGTGAGAGCTTCAAGTCAGCGCTAGCTCAATAATATTCATGACACAATCCATATATGGTCAGTTATGGACCTTCTGATTCTAGAGGTATGTTATGGAGTAATAAATGAGCCTACAAAATTGTTTCTGGAGATTTTTTTGAACTTATTGTAGTCATAAACCAACTATGCAGTTAAACTTATTAAATTGAACCTTTGTGATGCATCAAGGGGAAAAATCAATATGTGGCAATACTTTGGGTTAGTGTTGCTAATAGAATGACTATTATTGAAGTTGACACGTTGACCAATTTAAACAGCCATTGTTTGGGTTGTTCCAAACAGTATTTTAGTATTATCAAATTAAAACGTTTCCATAAACTATTCAGTGACCCCTATTTCTTAACATTGTTTGTCTCAAAATGATTGATGAATTGAAACAACAGGAGTGTGTTTCCTCCCTCTTTGCCAGCCTGCAGAGACTGGCTAAAGAGACAGGTCACATTAGGCAGCCTGAACAGATGTAGAGACAGCGCAGTTAGAGAGTAGGAAATCTGGCAGCCAGAACTGGTCGGGGGACTGGGGAATACGACTCTATAATAGCTGGTCCTGGGTCAGAGAGCGCTCACTGCTTCTGTCCTCCTGTGTGTTAACTAACAGTCACCAGTCCCATTGCCAATGATCAGAGAAGAGGAGAATTAGAGCTGAGATGTGCAAACCTTTCACCCCTTCACCTCAAACATGTACTCATCAGCACAAACGCAAGATGCAGGATTGCATGACTGTCTTCAGGGTGTTGGAATGTGCTGCACTTTTGCATTTTTTAATTTTGTGGTAAATCAAAATCAGGCTTAAAAGAATATTTAACCCCAAAGAATGATAATTTACTCATACTTTACCTGTATGAATTCTTTAAATACCAAGTATTAATAAATAGGTCAAAATTAAAAGTTTGTAAACAGTAAATAATAATAATAATAATAATAATAATAATAATAATAATAATAATAATATGTCACATTTTATTGTATTAACATACCATAAATTATGATTTTAGCTCAATAAACTCCTAATATACTGTTTATTAACATTTATTAAGGTGGAAGTTGGATTTGGTATTAGGTAGGATTAGGAATGTAGAATAAGATCATGCAGAATATGTTTTTGTAAGTACTAATAATAGCCAGCATCTTAATAATAGGCAGGTAATAAGCCACAAGTTAATAGTGAGAATTGGTCCCTATACTAAAGTGTTACTTCTACTTCTACTACTACTACTAATAGTAATAATAATAATAATAATAATAATTAATATTATTATTATTATTGTCGTTGTGTTTTTGTTGTTGTTGTTGTTGTTGTTATTGTTGTTTACTTACTGCACTGGTCCTGAGTTATGACTTTACTTTCCATAAACAAACCATATCAAACAAAACCATTTGGGCATCATGTAGAGTCATTGTAATCTTTCAAACTTGAAAACACTGAAAATGCAGCATTGCCGTAAATGCAAGTAAATTAGGCTGTTCAAACAGGTTCTGATTGGATACTTCACAGGACTGAACACACAAACAAAACAAAATAAAATAGAATAATAAAAAAGAAAAACTTTTGAGGATGTAAAAACAAAACTGATTCTCATATTTGTGTGTGGATTATGATAGGAACTTAATTTTGTGTCTTTGTTCCTGTCTGAATGGTTAATCGCCACATAATCACTGCATTACAAATAGCACAGTGGAAAAATATAGAAGCTTACATACTTTTCCCATCGATAAAAGAGACTCTCAATATGTAATCCATTATTACTTACATTATTATTATTATTATTATTATTATTATTATTATTATTATTATTATTATTATTATTATTATTGTCATTATTATTATTATGTAAAGGGTGGCTTTTTTTGAAGATGAGAAATTTGTCTATCCACTTAATCACCCAAAACTGATGGTTTATCAGCATTCATTAGTGAGTGAGTGAATGAACTTATGAACTAATAAATGAATGAATGAATGAATGAATGAATGAATGAATGAATTTTAGTTAATTAATCCAAGATTTAAATCACTTTAAATGAGCAGATTTAATCTAAAGATTTTGTCTTTTATTTACATATTTACATGTAACAATATTTGCATTGCTGTTTGCATTTTCATAATGGGAATTTCATAATAATTTTTCATAATGAGAAGTACAATTGAGGTTTATTATTATAGTTTTTTTTTAAGTTTTCAATGAAAATAATCTCAGATTTTACACATAAAAATTCTCATTTATGTAAAGATTTTACAGTGTTTAGAATGACAAGATTTTTTTTCAAAGGTTGACTTAACTATCAAATGTAAAATGTGTCATTTTGAATATGCAAAAATGTTGACTTAATGACTTAACTCAGACTGTTTTCCCCAAAGACAATTATGTAAGGCAACATTTGTGTTGGAGTAATTCTTTTAACATTTTGCCACCATCTATGCCACCAATTATAATCATTATAATTTTTATTAAATTATTATTATTATTTTTTTTTTGCTGTCCACTCTCTCTAGGTATCATTATTAACTCATCGGACACTCCTTGTGTCCACTGCTTGATCTTTGAGGCGCGTTTGAATCATTTGCAGCGGCTGTATTCTCAGACAGCTCCCTGTCCCTGCTCTTCCTGCGGGGGCCTGCGCTTCGGTCAGCACCATTAATGAAGGGTGCCTTTAAGAAGTCTCCAGCGAGCAGCAGGCATTACAGATTAGGTCAGTGGAACGGCTAGCGGGTGTTGAGCATGATGGATGAGGGGGAGGGAGAATGAGTTTCTGCCGTGCAGTATTGTGAAATCTTTTCATTGTCACCGACGGGCCTATGAGCTTCTGACGAATGAGGGAGCAAGTGTCAGAAACGCCCTTCCCCTGCTCCCCGCAACGCTTTTAATATCTCCCGGAGCTGCCGCCAAAGTATTGATAAAAGTAAAGTGTAAAAATAGCCTCGGCCGCGCAAGGAGAAGGGCCAGAGAGCTGCAGAGATGATTAAACAAGGGCGCTGTTGTGCTTCCGAGGGCTCGCTTTCTGTAAACAGCCGAGCTCCAGCGACCTGGACTTCCCGCTTCCAGAGCGAGAGAGGGAGCCCTCTTTATGGGAAGCGTTTGTGACCGGGGTGACAGCTCAGCTTGATGGATGGCCTGCCTCCATCTGGTTGCAAGTGCATGTAATAAATTTCCATGCTCATGTTTGACCTCTCTCACTTACCAGACACATCTCTTCACTTTTGGGACGTCCAAGAGGGACTCACAATTACAAGGCGAGATGCCGCCAGGGCGCAGGGATAGTGCTGTTTATGGGCCCCAGCCCAAGGGCAAAGAGTCAAAAAAAATAGATAGCTGTAAACAATGCCTCGCGCCGCCAGGAGAATTCTTCTGCATTCAATAACCTTTCACACCTACTCGGATCCTGGAGTCGAGTGCTAGCATCTAGAGCTCCAGCATGTGGAGCTCAGATGGTTAATGCTTCAAAGGTTAGCAGCTCTACACGCCGGGTGTGTCATAACACTGCACTGAAATGTGGCAGATCGACAGCTTTTAAGAAGTCAAGTTTGTTCAAATGGAGCGGGATTATTTACAGCTCTCGCAGAAGCTAAATACTGGGCTGAAACACTCGGGTTTAGTAGGTTGACCGCTCTACAGCTGCGTTCAAGTACCTAAACTATTTCCTGTTTGCAGAGGTCACGCCAGGAAAATAAATGACAATGCATAGAGGTAGATATAGCTGTTTTGAATTTCATACTCTTAATTTGTTCTAAGTGGGTAGCGCTGTCGCCTCACAGAAGAAGGTTGCGGGTTTGAGTCCCCACTGGGTCAGTTAGCATTTCTGTGTGGAGTTTGCATGTTCTCCCTGTGTTTGTGTGGGTTTCCTCCGGATGCTCCAGTTTCCCCCACAGGTCCAAAGACATGCGCTAAGTGAATTAGGTAAGCTAAATTGACTGTAATGTATGTATGTATGTCCTGGTCTTCCAAGATGGGAGTTGAGCATTGGGTTAACTACCCACCTTGTAAAAATTAGATGTTACGAAACACAACTTGGTACGGTTAAATATCAACTTCAATATAAACGGCCCTGGGAGTAAGTAATTTGTTCTAAACAGTATGTGGAAACATACATACATGCATATATCAATGTATTGTGTTTTTTATGGCACTTAAAAGTAAAAAACTGCATTCAATTAACGTATGTTTTGTTTTTGTCACTCTAAATTATTAAAATGTTGATGCTTATATGTATTTTTTATTTAGTACTGTATATATGTGTATGTGGATATTATAGAGATCTAAACTGCTATAGATTATTAGCAATGCATATATTTTTTGGTGATTCTGTATTTCAAACTATACACATATTTGATTAGAATACACTCTCAGAATTAAAGGTACAGGAGCTGTCACTGGGGCAGAACCATTTAAAAAAATACATAATTGTAGCCTAAGAGTTCACAGTGGTACCTAAAAGGTGCATATTATGACTGTTCGTGTTCGGTACGCTTTTTATAGCCTCTTTTTCACTGTCAAAAGGTCCCTAAAGCGAACCGTACCGTACCCCTTTTTGGGCACCCTTTGGCACAAGGGACCTAGCACGGCAACAGGGGTAACCAAAAGGCGGAGCTAGACGTGCAGCTGATGCTATTGGTCTACAGAGAAACGTCACTTGCGGCATACACAAGTGGAGAATGAAAATAAGTAAGCGCACAATTTTTAAAATACACAGCGCGGACATTACAATCTATAATAATATATACAGTTGAAATTATTAGCCCCCCTTTGAATTTTTTTTCTTTTTTAAATATTTCTCAAATGATGTTTAACAGAGCAAGGAAATTTCAGAGTATGTCTGATAATGTTTTTCTTCTGGAGAAAGTCGTATTTGTTCATTCGGCTAGAATAAAAGCAGTTTTAATTTTTTTGAAACAACATCTAAAGGTCAACAATTATTAGCCCCTTAAGCTATATTTGTTTTCGATAGGTCTACAGAACAAACCATAATTATACAATAAATTGCCTAATTACCCTAACCTTACTAGTTAACCTAATTAACCTAGTTAAGCCTTTAAATGTCACTTTAAATATCTAGTAAAATGTTATTTACTGTCATCATGGCAAAGATAAAAGAAATCAGCTATAAGAAATGAGTTATTAATACTATTTTGTTTAGAAATAAATAGAAAAATCTTCCATCCATTAAACAGAAATTGGGGGAAAAAAAACAGGGGGTTAATAATTCTGACTTCAACTGTACATATAATAACGAGCCAGGGTCGACCCAAGCTCAGACCCAAGCTTGTCGTTGTCTTGATGTACAGCCAAAAAGCCAAGAAGAACAAAATCTGCCGTGTCCTGTTTTTGTTTTACGAGGCCGTCTAAAAGTGCGAGCGGTTTCACTTTCTCCAGGGAGCTCGCAATCTTCGCGTACTTCTTGAGTTGATGATATAACATTGTGCATGATATTGAAGTGCTTCTGACGTCTGATTCCTGTTCATAAACAGAAAACGCGAGAGTGAAGCACGAAAAAACAAAGGAGAAAACCCGAAAAAACAAAAGAGCAAATTATTCTTTCACCAAGCTTAAAGATGAACAAACTGCCATGTATAACTATTATCATCGCATTTTGGACTATTATGAACACGGAATGACATAATTACTTTCTACCAAGAGGTTATATGTGCTGGTAAAGAATAAAGATACAGATGAGAGGTTTTCATCACTGACTGTGGGCTATATGTTGCGTGTTGTTTTTGAACCCAAATAAGGGCTAATGTATGCTGTGTGTAGTTTATCTGTAATTGGTAACATATCGGAGACTGTAAGGGTCTGTGTGTGTTCATATATCTGGCATTTATTTTATATAATTGCAGACATCACAGTAGGCTATTTTACCCTGTCATTGATCTGCAGTTATTATCAATTCCTGTTCATAGAAAGGTTAGTAGTGAACAATTATACACAAGTATTTATGTATAAAGCATCTGTTTTGTGAGAAGTCCATCTCATATGATATGTGAGTGACCTGTACAGCTTTACTTTGACATTTCCTCGAGCAAGACTGATGTGGACTGAAACTTTTTGTCGTTCACCATGCCTACCAAAAGGTACCCTTTAGGTTGTGGAAATGCAAGCCTGATAAATGTGACCCATACCGTACCATACTGTACCAGACAGTAGAAAAGGCCGTTAGTACCCAAATGTACCTTAAAAAGTACCTTTTGAAGTACCGTTATGGACCTTTCAGGTACAAATATGTGCTTTTGAAAAGGTACTGCCCCAGTGACAGCTCCTGTACTTTTATTTCTGAGAGTGTATGTAGTGTATATATTATATATTGCAATTGTACATAACTATAAAATACGAACTTATTATGTGGCGGCCATTTTAAAATAAAGTAAACATTGTATTAAATACAATGTTTACTTTATTTAAAATATATTATGACCCATCCAGCTTTTAATGTTATGGAATGGTAATTTTATCATCCCTAAATATAAACTATTCAGAATTCTGAAGACCTAAAGTTCTAGTATGCATTTTCTCTTTTAGTGCACAAGCCATAACTTTTTAGTCTATACATTTGCAGTCACAAACTGAAGTTTTGCGTAGATGACCATCTCTTGGCATGCACAAATGTTACTGAAATGCCGTTAAAAGTAACACAGCAAGTTAAACAGCAGGGCTTTTCGGTAATAGAAACAGATAGCTGGCCATTGGATTTTAATAAAGCGGGATAATAATGAGGGTACGAGTGGAGTGAATTGTAAAGAAGGCTAATGAAGTGCCTATGTGGGCAGTATGTGCAAAATAACCTATAACCTATTAAGAAACAGTCTAACGCACTGGGCTCCAGTCAGAGCCCCTGATTGAATTAGTAGGCTCTTTAATTACTGAGCATCTTAGATGGGAGCTTTGAATTTAATTGAACTTTTTCATGGCCCCTGCTCACCCAGCCAAACAATTTGTTCAGAAAAAAAAAAATTGAATTAACAACCAACCCTCTCTTTTCCCCCTTCTTCTTTTTGCATTGCTTATTATAACATTAGGAAAGTCCCTGGAGTTTCCAGGCTGTAAGAAACGAAATCGCATAACATTATTCACAATAACGCATATGTTATAATCGCAAAGAACTTACTTAAAATTCAATCCACTTTGGCGTCATTATCATGTATCAACATAATAAATGAGCCCTTCAGAGCATGGTAATTATAATTTGATAAATCATCAGCAGAAAATTAACTGGATGTCAAAACATTCATTGGAAAGGGTGATGAATCGAGGATGATTGTGGTGATGAATTGTGTTAATCTGCGCAGTATGAAGCCAGCGAAATGGCTAAGCAGCCCAAGATGGATGGGGCATGGAAGCAGCAAGGTCAGGACACAGCACTGCAGAACGGAGGGAGGGAGGGAGGGAGGGAGGGAGGGAAAAGGGAGAGACGGAGAGAAGAGAGAGAGAGAGAGAGACTGGCTGTGCAGCACTCAGAGCTTTACCTTCCTGCACATTTTACCACAGTTTTTCACCCTTGGTATCGGGCAGACAGATTTTTCTCCTTTTTTTTTCGCTCCTGTGTGACTGTGCTTTTAATCTTTGCCTTCACGGAGTACAAATATGGTCCTCGGTTAAAACAATGGAAGGTGTTTAACTTTTGCTCCATGCTATTACCAGTTTCTGGGTAAAATAAAAGCTGTGAGAAGCTTTAACCTTGGCGCTTTCCCTAAAGCAGAACTTTAAACGAACATTTTTCAATACCTGTCAATGGTCGGTGACTTAAAAAAATGTTTAAAGAAGTATTTATTAATGAAATTTGTTTAATGTTATATTATTTATGAAATCATCTTATCAAAACAAACCAATGAAGAAATACATGCATACTATACTGAAAATCTTTCTCACTAGTATTAACATATTATTTCTAGTAATAAAATATTATTATATTTTACTAAATCCAATAGTTTAATTTAATAATAATAATTAAAAATCTAGTGAAATATGGTGTTAATGCCTATAAGAAATACTTTAGTATATGATTTATATCAGTTTTATTTGATTAAAAATGTTTTAAGCCAGAGCAACAAAAAATAAATAATCCTTATTTTCTTTTGCTTTTTCTTGTTCACTCAACTTTTAAAAACATCAGCTGCACTGACCTAAAATTATTTTTCATTAATACAAAAAACATTAGAGTGAACAAAAAAAATCATAATCCTTATTTCCTTTCATTTTTCAAGTGTCTAAAGTTGAGTGAACAAAAAACTGTTTTGGAAATTGGTATTAAGAAATAATACATTATCAAAACAAACAAACAAGTTCAATAATAATAAAAAAAATTAAACAGAGACAAATGTTGACAAAACATTTATTAAACACAGAATTAGATACAAGTAGGCAAAACAAATATAATGTTAAACAAGACAAGGATCAAAACATGGCAGGACAAACAGGGACAAATGCTTCGTAATGCTTTACAGGGAAAAACAAGACTCAGCAAAGAGTCTGTGTAAATAAGGTGTCTTTATAGTCTCAGTAATCAGTCCATCATGGGCTTCCAGCTGTCTGTGTAATCATGAGGAACCAGAAATTGATTTCTCCATTTGAATGATAGTTTCAGCATTTGACTTGTCGTTTAATTGTTACAGGAGTTTTTCATAAAAATTAAATATCAAATACATTTGATTTCTAATTTGAGAATGCATTTTGATCTATTATTTGACCATTTGAGCGTTTGATTTATCATTAAAAGTCTTTCTGCAGCTGTGCCCCCCCCCCAAAAAATACAAATGAATAATAATTACTGTACAAATTACATTAGCAATATTGCAGTAGTATTTGTTGTTGTTGACATTAATGTAATTATTGTTGTTATTATTATTTTTGTCATTGTTGTTAGGGTTAGAAATACTGCAACCTTTATTTTTTTCAAGTGAGAAGGTCTGAGATTTACTCAACTTAAAGTAACAAGTTGGCAGAAGCCTTTTTGGGTGAACTTGCAAAGTTTTGCTCAAAAAAACTAATCTTTTTAATTTAATGAAGAAAATTTGATTTAGGTTAAGTAAACATGTTAAATGTACTTGTACAGACATTTTTACAGATTTTTGCCAAACCTACAACAAAAAAAAAAGTAATTTCAACTTTTTTTAAGTTGGATTTTTTACAGTGTAAAGAACACTGTTATTATAAGCTGCTTGCTTAAAAATAGCTTTGCTTTTTGCATCCCATTACATATTTATATAATCACTACACAGTCTTTGTAAATCCTGCTAAACAATATCTCATTCTCAGGCAAGATACCACCAAAATACAGAGCAGGACTCTTACTAATACCTACCAACACAAATTATTACTCTCATTTGGCACTTGATAAATGTTCATTTTTCATAGACTCCTGAAATATTCATTGGAAAAATCCTGGAATCTAACTTTTATTTGGTTATTGCAAAACTTTTGACTTTAATGAAAAAAGTGTGTTGTAATGAAAGTCAATGAAGTTACCATACGTATATGGTTCTTCGCCCAATAAAGAGTTAAGCAATACACAGCCTATAATAGTGTCTACCTGGCCAAATTAGAATGTAAATCATGATTTAGGTTCGCATGGTTGATATCGGCCTCTTTGTTCGACCTCCCGGCCCTACAGGTCACTTTCAAATGCAGTAAATCCATCAACTGGAGCAATAGGTGCTCTCCTTGCCAAGACCTAATGGGGAATGACCTGCAATCTTGATTTCCCAGCGTTTGTATGTCAGACCCAGCAGTTATCATCGATTTGTGTGTGTACACTGCAATAAAACACATATTTCCACTGGACTGAGCCGCTGGATTATCCATGGTGAATATTGATATGAAGAACAGTTGCGAGAACCATTGTTCTGAATTCCATGCATTTCTGTTGATATTATTAAGCCAATTAAATCACAGCGTGCTGTTCAAGAGCTGTAGATCGATATGGCATTGGTTTCAAGGCCAGGAATTCTTCCATTTATTTTGTTATTTTTTTCTGTCTAAATAACATGAGCGGTAATAATCCAAGCTGAATAAGGCAAGTGTTGTTTTTAGGGCCATATCTTGCCACAGGCCATTTGTTTAGTGCATAAATGGATGCAGTCCCACTCGCCTGAGGTCGAATAGCGCAGTATTTTTCTGTAGGCCACATGTATTGATGGGTGTCGAAGAGCAGAGCCGTCCAGTGCAGCGCTGCTGTTTATATCTAAAGCCAGCCTGCGATCACTCTCTCACCAAACTCATCAGAAACTTCCTGCAAATGGTGGAAAACTGCCTGTTTTAATCTTCGCTCTACTCGAACCTTCACAACACCCACTCTGTGTGTTTAACATCACTCAGCAGTCAACGGAAATTAAGCTGAGGAGCGTATTTCATAAATTGCCAGAGATTGCCCTACTTTCCCACTTCATAAGCAGGCTTTTTAGTTGATGAGCTGTGACATAAAAGCATACTTGTGGCATAGTTCATTCACAAAGGAAATAAAAACACTTTAGACCAACCTTTTGACATTTCAGACCGTATGCTCTTGAACAAAAGTAGACATTTTGAAATATCTCTTTACATACTTGCATATATTTTACATATTTCTCTTTTACATATATTTCTTTACTTACTACATGGCTATGTTCACACCAATGTGGCCCAATTTTTTTTGCCCATATGTGACTCAGATCTGTTTTGGTTTGACAATGTGAACAGTTCAAACCACATTGAATCTGAGCTTTTCAATTCCAATTTGTACCACTTTCTTATATGGTATTAAATCCAATAATAAGCTAATGTTTTGCATTATGACCGTATTGTAAACAGTTGTCGGAATTCATGAGACTGCTTTTCCGCGATGGCTGGTGCATAGTTAAAAAAAGACACGTGGCATGTGCAACTTACATTATCAATCTGAAATGCACATTAGTAATAACAAAACATCTAGAATTTATAAAATGCACTGCTGTTGTCTGCAAAATTGCAAAAATAATCATATTAAACATAATCTGATGTGCTTTATTCACATAATACACCATTAACAATTTCCTATAGAATCTAGAGTAACTTATTGGCAGCAGTTTGCCAGTAATCTACTGTAAATCAATTAGAGCAAAAAATACTGCATTTACATTTAATAATTAATAATTCCTTACATTTATATAGCGCTTTTCTTGACACTCAAGCGCTTTACACATTGAGGAGAATCTCCTCATCCACCACCTGTGTGCAGCATTCACCTGGATGATGCGACGGCAGCCATATTGCACCAGACCGCACACCACACACCATCTGATTGGTGGAGAGGAGACAAAGTGATGAAGCCAATTACGACATGGGGATGGTTAGGAGGCCAAGATGGACAGAAGCCAGTGGGCAAATTTGGCCAGGATGCCGGGGTTAAACCCCTACTCTTTTCGGAGGACATCCTGGGATTTTTAATGAGTCAGGGCCTCGGTTTAATGTCTCATCCGAAAAACGGAGTTCACTGAGCAGTATAGAGTCCCCTTCACTATATTGGGGCGTTAGGACCCCCACAGACCGCAGGTTGAGCGCCCCCTGCTGGCCTACCTAACACCACTTCTGGCAGCAACCTAGCTTTCCCATGTGATCTCCCATCCAGGTACTGACCCTGCTTAGCTTCAGTGGGCGACCATGTGAGAGTTGCAGAGAGCTAGCTGCTGGTATTCACATTACATACATAGCTTTTTTTTATTTTCACAAAGCAACTTTAAAATACAGTAAAATACTGCATAGCTGTCCTTTATTAAAATACAGTTCATATTACTGTGTAATTTACAAAACTGTTAACAGTGTGCAGTGTATACACATTGTGTACATAATTAGAAAGTTTACACTGTATGTAGTTGTACTTTGGCGCATACAAGCCAGTATAGGACCATGATCAGTTCACTCTAGTAATCTGATATTTGCTACAATTAAAACAACAATGTGGACAGCTATGCAAAAAAAAAAAGAAGAAGAAAAAAAAAAATCAGATTTGAACACTAAGGGCTCTATTTTGACGATCCATGCGCAAAGTCCAAAGCGCAGGGCTCAAACGCATTAAGGGCATGTCAGAATCCACTTTTGCTATTTTAAGGACGGAAAAATCCACTTTCCACTCGCAAGGTCTTACAGGGTTGAGCTTATTCTCTTAATGAGTTATAGGTGTGTTTTGAGAATAAACCAATCAGAGTCTCATCTTCTTTAAGAGCCAGTTGTGCCGCGCCATAGCACAATTGCTATTTACATGGCGGACTTTTTAAGTGGAAAAACTGAACACTTCACTAGAGAGAAAACATTTAAACAAAGCATCTACAGCGCGAGAATGAGAGATGAGCCTCCTCATTATTTACTTTCGCTTTCACTCTCGTGGCTAGGGAAAGTGTTGTACGCACAGATATACATTAAATACTTTAAATAATTAATTTAGTTTGTTAAGCGCAAAGATTTGTATTCAGTTCTAATTTCCAGCAAACGAATAAATGAACAATAATAACGAAGTGTGTTAAAAAACTGAGTTATATCCAAATACACATGCTGTGGCCCTATATGGTCTAAAACCTGACAGGTGGTCAAATCTAAGCTTGTTTTTGATAAAACAAAAATAAATATGGATATAATAAATAATACAGCTAATAATGATAACATTATTCTAAACTGATGAACTGAAAAAGGGCCCCCAGATGAAGAAGGCATGAAAGTATGGTTTTTATATTTATGTAGGCTAGAAAATAATAATTTTTGTAATATTTTAATCCTTTAATTCTTTTTCATTTGTAAAGATATTTGCGTATTGCTGTACATCCTGTGTGTATTAAGCAATGTGTAAGCGAGGCGCACAACTAACGCGCTCTGTGCTGGACAATAGACCGGCTTTGATCTAGTCTATTGAACCGTCTATTTAAGTTCCTCAAAATAGCAACATGCCAGCAATGCGCCTCAACACACCTCCTTTTTTACATCAGAACGCCTATGGGCGCACATATGAGCGAAAATACATTTGCTATTTAAACAGCGTGGCGCAAAACGTCAAAATGACTCTGATGCCGAGCTGAAACTAGCAAACAGCAATTGCGTCTCGCCTTGTGTATGATAGGGCCCTAAGCCTCACAGTGTGAAAATAGCCTGAAATGGGGTATTACAGATCCAAAATAATGACACACATGCAATATCTTCCCCAACTGTACACTTATTCATTTTTATTTCATTTTATTTAATTATTTTATGTGGATGTGTGTGCTTCATGCATGACCAGTTTGTCAGTTGACAAGAAAGAGAACTTAACTAGGTGTAAAATACTAGAGTAATGTTAATGTCTCACTGCACCTAAATATTAATACTGAAGATTAATAACTGAATATTAGTACTTTTTTAAAATACATTTCTAAAGCAAAAACTGTATTTTTTTTCTCCTTTTACATTGTATTTCCCTCCATCTTTTGCAAATTAAGATAGTAAGCGGGCATTTTACTTGACATGCTAGAACCAGTGATGTTTTTTGCATGCATCAAGCACATTTTAACTTCAGACATTCAGCATGATTTTTGTCTAATAATTTTCATCAGTTCGTGTGTGTGTGCGTGTGCGTGTGCGTGTGTGCGTGTGCGTGTGTGTGTGTGTTTAAATCAATTACAAATAAAATCAGTGATTTAAACTGGAAAGCTGAAACTGAAAAGCTTCATGTTTTGGTGGCTATTATGCTATACATTATTTAATCATATTTACTAAAACAATATTTTTAATAATTATTTTGCTCAGAACTGTAGTTGGATGAAACAGAAATGTCTAGGATGTTTATTTTTGAGTGACTGATCTTTTTAAACACTTATGGTTGTATAATGTAGTGTGGGCACGTTGTTTCTGCAGGTCCTATAGCTTCTGTACAAAGAAATTGGAGTAACCATTTGCAGGACAAAAACACAAATGCTTGCAAACCCAACTAAATGGAAGCACTTCTTTTCATTATTTACAGAGCCTACTGATTCTTATTGTAGTAATGAATGTCTTTTCAACAAAGAAAAAATGCTAATTACTCATCACCGGGTTTGAAATGTGACAAATCAGACAATGTTACTTTTATTGAATTCAATTATCAAGTTGAAAAATGGGTTTATTCATTATTTGTTTCTTTATTTTGCGTGTGAAGAAATGGATGTGTCATTATCTTATACTGTGCGTGTTGGTTGTTTGATGGCAGCTCGACTAATTGGTAACAAAATAAATGAATGCATGCATTTAAAGTGGCATCCTGGTGCATTTAGTGAGGATTTATGGTAAATCTGAGCTTCGTTTCATTATGACAATAGCGTTTACATGTGGTATTAACATCTGTTTCGGGTGGTCAGTCACGATGCATCTGGTATTTACATGCGTCTCAGATTCGTCTCACGGGACCACTTGTGATCAGATATCCTCAAGAGAAGGGCTTTTGTGACTCCATACATCACAGAAACCACAATAAAGCAAGAGTGTTGCTGTCAAATGTACTTCCATGTATTTACAGTATTCGTCACTGCATACTAATGATTCTTGTGAATCTGCATATAACTGGCGAAGGTTACATTTTATTTTACAAAATAGGTGATTGAAGGTGACTAAGTGGTACTTCAGTGTTGTCCAGTGTTATTTTAGCAGAGGTTGACATGAAACCGTTCTAAAACAGGGATTTTTATGATTTTAGGGGTTCATTTACGAATGAATAATGTGTTGGGGGCCTGAAAATCCAAATGGGGTTGAAAGTGTGAGTTTTTGAAAGCAATCTTGCTATCGTTCCAACTACTAAAATGTGATTTTGTGAAAACAATGGTGCCATCAATGGTGTGGTCAGCCTATGTATGTGAGCAGAGGTGTATTGTGTCTTAAAGTGACATTGCCGTCTTCAAATGTTTTTTGCTGTATTTGTTTAAATAATTAATAATTCCTTACATTTAAATAATGCTTTTCTGGACACTCAAAGTGCTTTTTACACATTTTGGGGGGGAGGGGGCGAGGGGGCGAGGAGGGGGAGATCTGCTCATCCACCTTCAGTGTGCAGCATTCACCTGGATGACGTGAGGGCAGCCATATTGAGCCAGACCGCTCACCACACACCAGATGATTGGTGGAGAGGAGACAGCATAATGAAGCCAATTATTATATGGAGATGGTTAGGAGGGTATGATGGACAGAGGTCAGCGGGCCAATTTGGTGAGGATCCCTGGTTAAACCCCTACACTTTTTCAAAGGTCATCCTGGGATTTCCAACTACCACAGAGTCAGGTCCTCGGTTTAATGTTTTATGCAAAAGACGGCACTCACTGAGCAGTATAGAGACCCCTTTACTATACTGGAGCATTAGGGCCCACACAGACCACAGGTTGAGTGCCCCCTGCTGGCCTCACTAACACCACTTCTAGCAGCAATCTAGCTTTCCCATGTGGTCTCCCATCCAGGTACTGACCAAGCGCAGCTTTGCTTAGATCCAGTGGGCGATCATGTGAGAGTTTCAGAGTGCTAGCTGCCGGTAAAAATACCAATTGTTGGCATTAGCCCATTCACACAGTGATACCGGTAAATATCCAGAAAATTTCTGGAACGACTTTACCGGTAAATTAAAAAAATCACTGTTCACACAGGCAGGGACGTTACAGAGTTTTTCTGGAAAAGACCATTCACTCATCCATTCCAAAATACCAGTAAATTCTGACATGATTAACCATAAATCGGCTCCAAACCACTGTGCTTGTATTTGTGAACATGCAAGGGGTGGGGATATTTTTAGTGGTTTCACTTTTGTTTAAAGCTTTAATATTCATGCAGCTGCTTTTGCCCAGAGACATCCAACTGCAGAGATGCTAACCACAGCTAAATGTTTACACATTTGACTACATTACAAATTCTGTGCATGGATAAGTATCGTGAAAAACTTAAATGTGAACATATGGAGGATCACTTTTCGCAAGCTGAGATGCAGCCGAGGTGCATTTGTTTGTGTGCTAGCACCACCAGAACACTCCTTCACATGCGTGAGCGTCACAGATGAACAGAGTGTTCAGGTAAACTCACAGCGGTTTATCATAATAATATTTTTTCCCACAGTTGGCATTAAGAATTAACATAGAAACGTTATCTGACTAACATCTAGCCACTAAATGTGTCTGGAAAAATATTCAAAAGCTTTTATTTTCATAAACATCGTCGATGAGAGTGCGTCAGAATATTCTGATTGGCTGGAGTAGACGTCTCACATCATCGCGTTCCAAACGTAAACGTTCTCTCTCCGGCAATTTTTTTATGCGTTCACACAGAGCAGCTTTCAGGGAAATTACCAGTATTGTTGCAAATTCTCTTTCCGATAAATTGCCAGAACAAATTTACCAATATTATCAAAAAGGGCCCATTCATACATGATCCTTTTCCAGAAAATTGCCGATAATTTTCCGGAAAAGTCTGTATGTGTGAAAGGGGCTATTATTGTCATCTGTATGTCTCTCTAAAGTCCCAGTCACATTATATAAGTGTTTATTTTCCGATATTGGCATGATTTGCATTATGTAGCATATCATGGGGATATAAAATGACAAATGGGCATCAGGATGCAGGATTAGTTTATTAAAATATTGCAATAGAATGAAATAGAATTATTATGTAAACTATAAATCATTTATTAAGTTCTCATTCACATTGCAGTGTGGGTAATTTTATATGATTGTTTCTTTAAAAGTAACTGGCTGTCCACTGGAAATTTCATTGTCAATTTAAAAATTACGTAGCGTTAGCATTTGTGAGAGCAGGGCTGCGGTAAAGTCTAGATAGGATACACGGCCGGCGGGAAGTGCGATATGCACCTCAATATAGCAGCATTCTTATGGCACTATATAACAATAATTAATTTTTTTACAGTACTGTGACGGTTGGGTTTAGGCTGAGGGTAGGGGTAGATGTTTTATAAATACAATGTATTAGGTAATTTAATAGATAACATAAATAATACTCTGTACAACTACTGTTTTTACATTACTGTGACGGTTAGGGTTGGGGTGGGGGTAGACGTAATAAAACACAATTAATAGGAATTGTAATAAATAACATGAATCATTTTTGTTAACTTCCGGTCGCAGCCATATCTGATCTAGCAACAACCGTTGCTAGGAAACCACTTCTGAAGCTCCAAAAGCACCTCTTGATGGCACAGAATCGATCTGCTTGTCTACTGTTTTTGTTCAGAAAACACTCATACAAATATGTGGGAAAACTGTGCTCTGTGGGAAATACTTGATAGGTGTAGACATTTATAATGTTTCCGGCTTCTTGATGACAAAATGCATGTCGCAAATGTCACAGTTGATACTCTCCACATGTCAAAATTGTATTCAGACGAAACTCACGGTCACCAGCTGTCCACTCTAGGCAAATCGCTGGTGAACTACATATGGCACATTAACGAACTACAAGTCATATCATGCCGTTTTACACACACCAGTTGTCAATCACCGCTGATAACACACGCAGCTGAAACATTGCTGATCAGTTGGACTATTTATACACCACACATACACCAGTTCATTGCTGAGTCTTTGTTTGTTGTTGTAGCAAGTTTCTAGCTTTTCTTTGTTTTGCCTGTTGTGTTTTTGACCGTAGCCTTTTTTATTGTATTCTGTTTAGCCGCCTATTCTGACCTTATGCTTGTTTTTTGATTACGATTTGGATTGTCCATATACACCAGCTACTCCTATATTGACTATTGCCTACCTGTATGACTAATCTTATTAAACCTGCACTTGCATCCTTACCTTTGTCATTCCTGACACACTTACATCCGTGACACTGCCAAATCTGACACAGCTGTAGCTGACAATAAAAATTGTGTAGTCTGGGCAGGGCTTAACCTTTCAAATAAAAAATTGTTGTCGCATAATGCCCTTGGTAACTTATATTTATTTTTTATACTACATTACTAAATACTACATTACTAAATACTAAATTTATACACCATAGTCTTACATGTAATGATATCTATGGATATCAGTATATTCTTTATTCAACTTTTTTAACCAATCTTAGTGTTTAGTGATGGTTCGTTTTACATTTTGAAATGTGACTGGTCTCATTCTTAAACAGAAAACACATTACTCAAAATAAAGGAACTAAGTGTGAAGATTCAATTAATATTTATTTTTTTGAATGAAGTCAATTCTTATTACACAGCTCCCTGGAATACTTGTTTCTGATTGGTCAGTCAAATTTAATATGTAAAGGATAAAGTACATCCAGTCGGTTGTTTTGGTGGAATAAAACCCTTAAGGCTTATATAACATCCCTCTGATTTATGCCGGCTACCAATAAGCCTGTTGGGGTTTATTCTGCAATAACAACTGCCTGGATGCACAACACACTCACAACCACCTTCAATTAATCATGCAGTCCTATTATTGGCATATATATCGGTGCATGTCTAGGTTAATTTTAGTTTTCATGTTTTTTTTTTTTTTATGTTTCTGTCATTTTGTTTCCTCAGTTAATATTTATTTTATTTTAGATAACTTTAGTTTTATGTTTGTAGTGTTAGTGAACTACAGTATAAGCCTGCTTGTCTAGGAAGTGCAGATCATAATTAGCCATTAATTGACATTACAAACGCATTGTTGGCCAAATGCAAATCCAACTACATCCAAGTGACTCAGTCATCGGAATTAAAACCAAGCTCTGGTTAAACTACAGTAACAAAATACACTAACTAGCCCACTTGTGATTCACCTAAAACAGATGGCATTACCAGGTGTAAAATTGGATATGTTTGTCTATACCTGAAATCCTTTTAGTGCCCTGAAAACAATCTCACCTGCTTTTTTAACACAGTGAGTCTTTTGTTGCTTCTCTTCAACCTCACAATAGTGCAAACTTTTCCAATGTGAAGTTAATACATCTCTCTGGCAAACAACAGCAGCACAGAGTGTATCAGCTGGACGCTTTACATATGGAGGAGAAAATCTTTACCTTTACCTGCCATTGGCCCTCTCTGTGATTCAAGTGCTTACTCTGTCTGGCAGTGATCAGTAGGCTTGTCTTAGTGTGTGTGTGCGCATGTGTGCGTGTGTGTGTGAAAGAGAGAGAGAGATAGGGGGTGCATGTGTCATTTTGCCTCTTAAGTTTCTGATTGTCTAAATAACACAGTATCCCATCATACAGCTGTCTTGCATTTTGACAGTACAATAACCCATAATTCCTTCTGTCACTCAATATTTCAAGGGCAGTATTTTATGGCTTGAACTGAGCGAGAAAGCATTTACATTTTGGAGGATGTGAGGGAGGGAAGGGGCTGAGGGGGAAATAGATTTCTTGTCTTGTGTCACTTCAGATTTTACACTTCTCCCCCTTTCTTTCCAGAATCCATTTTAGAAGGAATCGTAAAAGCAGCTTGGAGAAAGATCTGCACTTTTTTTATTTAATCAAAGCTTTAAAGTAGATAAGCAGAGTAGAATATTGAGCAAGCGCAGCGAGGGACAGTTCTGGCCATGGAAATGTACTGTGTACACATTTAATTATTTCTGTTTGTATTCAGAAATATTAGATTGTAAATGACAGGCTGTTGTGATATAGTAAATGTTAATTCAGATTTACTTCCATCACTCTGAATTGGTAAGTATGAATGTGAACTTGTTTTGTTCAATTCCAATGAAGTTTCACTAAATGTATTCTGTCGATTAATGAGGTAATGATTAAGTTAGTTAATGCAAATACAACATATAATGCAAATATACACTACCTGACAAAAGTGGAGAATAAGTAAACTGCACAAATAATAGTAGTTTTGGATGGATTGCTGATGTACTGTACTGAAGATAGCTAGAAAATAAGAGAAACAATATAAAAGTGAGTCCTACAGCGGCGACATCTTTACTTCATTGGTTGTTTCAAATGCCAGTAGTTGATCTGTAGGTATAGTAAATGGAGATGAAAGATGCTTGTTAAAAGATTTAAAAGGGGCACAATCCAGTATATTAGACACAAATATATAATAATATTCCAGTCTATACAAACTGGTCAAAACTCCAGACTTTGCAAAAACAGATAACTCATTTTTTTGAGATATCATATTTTATGTTGTGCATTGAAAAGAACACTTGCAAAAACATGATGTATGGAAATTACAGTACTAAAACTGTACATTTTAGTAGTTATGACACACTTCACATTAAGTATTGAAAAATATTTATTTAAAAAATTATGTAAAAAAAAAAAAAGTTAAATAACCACTTCATATATCACCCATTTAAAATATAAGACTGTTAAAAGATGGTGGTCACGCAATGGATGGAAACACACATCCGCCTCTCTGATTGGGCCTTTTCATCAATATTAAGTAGTCTACACACAGTTCAGTCCTGCATCCTCTCCTTGTAAGTTCAGACTTCGCAAGTTTGATATGGAAAACAAACTCCAGAGGACACGTTGGGTAAATCTTCAAAGGAAACAGTGTACTTTATAACCTCATTCACATCATCCTGGATACATACGTTGTTTCATCATCTTCACAATAAAATGAAAACATGATATAAGTAACTGCTATTTTCATTTTGATATTAACAACTTAACAGACAGCAGAAATGTTGAGGCGTCATGCTGCATATATGAGCGTCATCTTTACTGTGTGCATGATTATAACAAAGCAGAGACTATAACATCCCTGCCTCCTTTAATTTTCATTGACAATACGAAACATACCCTCTCTTTTGCTGAATATCAGTTTTAATAATCAATAATGGCCATTAAAAAAGTATAACGTACAATTAGTTTATACATTATAGGAAATAAAGGCAAACAATCAGTCAACATACAGAATGTACGTGCTTACATTAATTATTAACTTATTTTTGCGCTCAGCCAGAACACGTTACCTGAGGACAAGTAATAGATTCAAAAGACTAAAGTCGGGCAATATGTTGTTAGATATAGACAACAAGATGAATTAAATAGGGCTCAAGAATGGAGTAGGAAAACAAATACAGTACTATGGAAGTCAATAGTTAATGATTTTTAAACATTGTTTTTTTTTCTTTTAGAAAGAAACACAGGTTTTGTGATGGCTTAGTAAATGATGACAGAATTTTCAGTTTTGGGTGAAATATCTCTTTAAGAAAAAAAGCTATCAGCTGTTTTGTCTTTTTCTGTTCTGTTTTAATTTCTGCAAGTTGATTTAATTATCATATTAATTATGAAATGGCACATTATTTGACAAACATTTTGAATTATTACATTTCATTATGATAATTCATGCAACGGCCAATACATCATACATTTAACATGTTTAAAGTGACCTCTTCCGGCACCCCTAATGAATCCCTTTCGCCTCAGCGCTGCGTACAATTGAACTTCAAAGCTACACATTTCCGAGAAAACAGTCAGCGCTGACATGGAAATTGACCTGTAGGCTCGTGTCTCCTCCACAAAACTCTCAGTTGTACTGCATGTCAACGAGATGAAAATGATTCCCATCTCCTCCCTCGACTGGATTTCCATTTGCAAAGAAGATAGGGCTCTATTATAGGCCTATTTGAGCAGTGCTGATAGCTGCAGCCATTTAAAGAGCTCTATTGTTTGAAAAAGGAGCCAGCCAGATTACGGAGGTGTGTAGAGCTCTTAGCAAGGTCAAATATTTTACCACAGCTCTACTTCCATCTTATTTAATATCAAAGACTTTTTTTCTTCTCTTAAATGACAGCTTCTGCTATGATCTAAAGTCTGATTTGCAGAATACCGCAAGGATCTGACACAGCTGTCAATGTCTGGAAACATGAATCACACACGTCCCTATTTTGTGCTTTTTGAAATAAAAGGTAATGTGCTGTGAAAATGCGTCAAATGCATAATGAAATTCAATGACACAGAGTGTATGCTAAAATAGGAAATCACTTTAATTATCAGTTTATTGTTTTACTACCTATGCATGCGTTCTAGCTTATTATAGCTCTGTGTTTATTTGTTGGGTTTGATTATATGGCATGTTTACTATGAAACAGTAAGCCTGTCAGATTGCTTTTTGCTGTCTATTGTGTAGCTTGTTGTTATGAAATATATGCAGTCTATCTTATTTTAGCAGTCTGTTTAATAGTGAGATTTGATTATAAGGCACTTTTAGTGTGGAATAGTGAGCTTGTCAGGTTGCTTTCACTGGTTTTGCAGTCTATTGTGTAGGTTGGTGTTATTGTTCACTCCATTGTATTAAACAGTCCCTCGGGCAATGTTCCTAAATGTCCCTTTACACCCTTATGTGTGTGTTGTTACTATAGAGACTGAGACTGAGGTCGGTCAATAAAACACAGATCAGATGTGCAAGTTTAGCACTGAAGCATGTACTGTGAGCATTGTGCTGTGCAGCACGTTTTATTGTGTGGCTGTGTTTGTGTGTTTGGTGGTACCTTTGAAGATATAAATATGAATATAGACATTTTACAATGTACTTTATCTGCATTTATATGCTCCACATAATTTATGTATATATTTTGCAATAATATAATATAACATAAGGTAATATAATATAATATAATATAATATAATATAATATAATATAATATAATATAATATAATATAATATAATATAATATAATATAATATAATATAATATAATACAAAGCAATGCAGTGCAATTAAATACAATGCAAACAATACAATACAATACACTACACTACACTACATTACACTACACTACACTACCTGGCAAAAGTCTTGTTGTCAGGGAACAACAAATAATAACTTGACTTCTAGTTGGTCATTTTGTATCAGATGTGGCTTATATGAAATGCAAAGGCCTCTAGATTACACTTATTTTAGCAAAGTAAAATATGATCATGCCTTGATTTTTTTTTTTTATTATTATTAAATTAGAACAGTAATGTCTGACTTTGCTTAGACAAAGTCATGTCACTTAACAGAAATAATCTCCTAGGGTTTGTAATGTAATGGGCAGCGCAAATGTCTTGATTCCTCAGGCTGTTGATGTTGCCATCCACTCTGCAGATCTCTCGCACTCCCCCATACTGAATGTAACCCCAAACCATGATTTTTTTTCTTTACCAAACTTGACTGATTTCAGTGAGCATCTTGTGTTCATGCGGGTTTCAAAAGGTCTTCTGCAGTATTTGTGATGATTGGGATGCAGTTCAACAAATGATTCATCTGAAAGATCTACCTTCTAGCACTTTTCCAAATGATCAACTAGAAGTCAAATTAATATTTGTTGCTTTTACAATTGGAATCGACGACAAGACTGTTGTCAGGTAGTGTATAATATAATTTTTTGGAATTATAAATTTATTAATTTATGTATTTAAAAGTCTATATTATTTTAAAATTTTTTATGCTAACCATCACTGAATTTATTTGGTGCTAAATACTGTAGAATGGTAATGTTTAGTCAAATGTTATCACATAAAAATAGCTGTTTTAATATATTTAAAATTTTTATTTGTTGGTTTTGGCTTAATTATTAATGAAACTTGATGTTGTTGTCAAGATTTAAATTTCACAGTCTGTCTAATTTAACATTGCAGTTCTCTTATTTCTTCAGAAAATATCCCCCAATGTATTTACTAACCATTATAGAAATCTTAAAACCCAAAACTATATTATGAAACTAAAATTATGCAAGTCAAAATCTTGAAATACTATATTCTCTCATTACCACATCTATGCAGGTTCCTCTCATAAACACTCCACTAACTGAAGTGTTTCTATTTTTTTAGAAGAACATGATACCTTTTGTAATCCTTTTTACCTTTTTGTAACTTTTGTAATCCAGTCGATTAGCATACAAGCTTTTTGCTTTACTTTGCATTTACCCTGTTCTCAACGCAAATGTCCAATGGCCAGATACAAAGCATAGTGTGTGCTGAACAAATATGAGCGCTGTATTTATTTAACTACTGCTGGAGCACAAAGCATCGGAGCGGTGAAGAGGTCTTTTTTGGAGGCCAAGCGGAGACTGAAGCGGCCATCCGAGGGGCCCAATTGCACTCGAGTTCACTGGTAAGCCTGTTGGACATCCAGCTTTGTTCCCCTTATAGTCTACTTATCAGAGGGCTGATTCGCTTGTCCCCTCGCATGTTCCTGTCCTATCTCAGCGCCGCCAATTTTCCACAGGCTAAGTGCTCAAATTGAGCCATTTTGTTTCACTTTAAACTAAAGCGGGGACCTATTATGCGTGATTTTTCATTCATAGCTCCCACTGCTGGTGCTTTCTCTCTCTCTCTCTCTCTCTCTCTCTCTCTCTCTCTCTCTCTCTCTCTCTCTCTCTCTCTTTCTCTCTCTCTCTCTCTCTCTCTCTCTCTCTCTCTCTCTCTCTCTCTTTCTCTCTCTTTCTCTCTCTCTCTGTCTCTCTCTCTCTGGTTGTGTCCGCACTCAGAGGAAAGGCCTTGTGAGGTTGTACTGTTCTCAGTCCAGGCATGTCAGCTTCAATCTGCCACCCCTGGGTGTGAGGGGCCAGCCGTGGTGTGGGGGCTCACAGGTCAAGCCTGTCGGTAATTGATGTTGCTTATTCATCTGTTTTTCCTTGTCTTTTTTCCCTGCCGCGGTGGCCTTTTGTTTGTCTAAATTGTTTGAAGATTTACTGTAGGTCCTCGGGCCCCTGAGAAGCATCACCCCTGCGGCACTGCCTCAATCCCCCTGCTGAGCACGAGGCTACACACACACAAATACGCACACACACAGCTCTTTCCATGAGTTAAACACAGAGAGGATCTTTCATTGTGACCAATGACGCCATAGGCCTGGCTAATTTGTCATGGCTTCATACGTAGTTTGCATATAACGAATCATTCAGTCATTACTCATATATGAAGCCTGCGCTTCTCGATTAGTGAGGCTTGACCACAAAAAATTACAGTTCTGTTCTGTTGTAGTTCGAAGATTTGTAATTTTGTCAAAATAGCCTGGCTTATCAATGTTCGCAAGAAAGAAGAATTTGGTATCTTTTGTTATGTGGATGTTTAAAAGCTATTAGTATGCTGTCTTCTTCAAAACAATAGGCCGGAAGTCATTCATTTCCAATGGAGAGTAAATTCTGGACTACTCTGAGCTTGAGATGTTGGAATTTTCCATAATTAATACTAGGGCCGCATGATATATTGGAATTATTGAAATAATCAAATATGCATGTTGTAATTTACGTATCGCAATTGTTGGCGAGAAATGAACAATTTATTACAAAGTATAATTGTGTGCCTGCTGCTGAATCTCTGAAACCAAACAAAGTAGACAAGATGGTTTTCTTGTCCAAAAATCTGTGGTTATTTTAGCATTAAATGTGAAAGCAAGCCATGTTAAGAAATCAATAAAGGCCTGTTTCCACTGAGCGGTATAGTACATGTTGATACAGGTCACCTTTATCAGTCTTGCGTTACCATTGCCAAAAGGGTACCAATGGTACACATAAACACTTGTATATAAATGTTCATTACTAACCTTTCTATGAACATGATTTGACTATAACTGCAGATCAATGAGGCGAAATATTCTACTATAACATCTGCAATTAAAAAAAATAAATAAATAAATGCAACATATATGAACACATACAAACCGTTACAGTCTCCAATATGTTAACAATTACAGAAAAAGTACACACAGCATACATTGTGTCCTTATATGGGTTTAAAAACAACACAAAATATAGCCCACAGTTTGTGCAAACCTCTCATCTGTATCTTTAATCTTCACCAGCTCATGGAACCTCCTGTTAGAAAGTAATTCTGTCTTTCCGAGTTCATAATAGTCCAAAAGGTGATGCTAATAATTATATTAATTAGGCCCTTATATTAATTATTATATTACTTATTTTAAGAATAATTTGCTCCTTTGTTTTTTTGGGCTTCTCCTTTGTTTTTTCGCACTTCACTCTCGCCTCTGTCCATTTCCGAAAGGATCGAATGTCAGAAGCACTTCAATAATCATGCACACATTATTATCATGAGCTCAAGAAGTTTGTTATTTCAAATATAGACACGCATGCAAGCTCTCTCGACAGAGTTTGTTTATGCTTGGGTCGACCATGGCTTATTATTATATGTTTATATTATTACGGTGGAATGTCTCAGCTGTGTATTTAAAAATGGCACTTCTTTTGTTTTCATTATCCTGGCTTGTGCATGAGCTAGTGACGTGTCTCTCCAAACCAATAGCGTTCAACTGCGTGTCTAGCTCCGCCTTTTGGTACCCTTTTGTTGTGCTACTTACTCTTTCAATAGGGTACCCAAAAAGTGGTATGGCACAGTTCACTTTTAGGGACCTTTTGACAGTGGAAACGGCCATAAAAGCACATCGTACCGTACCATACCGCACCATACCACTCAGTGGAAACAGGCCATAAGACTGCATGCACTATAAAAAAATGCAGGCTTCCACACAATTCATTCATGTTATCCAATCACAAACTGATTAATTTACCCTAATTGTTTTTACACAATTAAGTGAAATAAACATAAAACAATTAAGTTGTCCCAAAAAAATTGATTTCTCAGCTTATTATAAATAAGTACTTTGAACAAGCAGTTTTTTTTTTTTTTGGAGTGTAGAAGTAACTCTTTTTTTACTTTGTTTGAGGAGTAGAAGTGTTTTTGTTTAATTATTCTTGATGTTTTCAGGTTGATATAACTATGCCAGTAGAGCAAAGTGGTTGCCATATATATTTTATTTATTGTTTTTGTCTCCATTTTGTTCTTGTTCTCTGCTTATTGTGCTTAATAACCTCTTAACATCAAGCCCAACTTGTGCTTCATTTTCCTCATTCCTGCATTTTTTATCATCACTCAAACTGGTCAAAAACCAACATAAATTTAACTTTAATCCACACTGAGCACCAAAGAATGTGCTTTTTTTTTGTTTTATAATGGCTGGATTCAGATCTTGATGGTCATTTCCGATTTTATCTGAATCATTTTCTGATTTTATTTTATTTTTATTTTTTGCTTTTTTTGACAACCTGCTTCCATCATCTTTTAGTAGTGGCTCATATCCAATATCTGAATTTACACTACACACAGCAAAGATGCATTGACCCGAGGGCAAAAAAGCAGGCATTGCCTAATAGCTGTAATAATAACAGAATGCTCTTATCTCCATTTCTGTATTTAATCTGAGAGAGTTTATTCATTATAGTTTATGACAGAAACTTTTTTGACTGGTAGGCATTTCAACATAATCTTCATGTGATAAAAAATAAATAAATCACAATGTGACTAAAATTGTTTGTTCAGATGTATGCAGTAGTTTTTGTTGTTGTTTACATGATGGATGTTCCTCTTTAAATGCATTGCAGCTTTTTGTCACCATTAAATATCCGGTGTAAAATCTTAATCTTGAATTGCTAACGTATGGCAGCATATTTGTCCATGTTCTGTTTTACTGACCCTCTAAACCTTCACGTGGCCCATGTTTATATTGCATTCTTCAAGCTCAGCTGTCGGAGATCATAACCAGTAATGTTTTTGAACTACAAAAGACATCAAAGCCTTTTACCTTTTTCCTCCGCTCGTTACCGCGCGCTCATTTTTTACGCTCGCTTTACAGCTATGCGACTGTCACCTGAAAATGGAAGTAAACAGGCGACTGTAAGCTAAAGAAAAGTGCCTAATTACTGAGCTTCATTTGATCTTCGCCTCTGACATGTCGGCGGGCTGCATGGGTGGTACGTCCCAGGGGCCCTTTGAAGAGGGCGATTTTGTAAGAGATTTGGATCATTACACAATAAAGAACACTTCATAAGTCATGAAGCCTGTTGGAGAAATGATGGTTAATGATGTTGACAGCAGTTCAACTCTATAGAATTATGCCGAGATTTGACTGGACTTGCCTTCTTTAATGATTCCTGCCTTTTCTAAGGTAATGAAGCAATGGCAGGGAGAACGAGAATAATCTTACATCAAACTGAACTTCAGTTAAAATTGTATAAATCGTCCATCACATGCCTCTTTTAAAGTGTCACGCCGGTGTATTAGAGAGGCCATCTGAAAGCAAGTGAAAAGGAAAGAGGCCTTCCCGTTTTCTGTTACAGATGTAGGAGTAGATCAACATCTAGGATGTCTAGACGTAATATGCACTAAAATATGAAGATTACAATGTCTTTGATGTGCAAAAGAGGACGTTATTAAAAGACACAATGCAATTTTAGTCACAAAATTTTTCCAAGTGTTTTTACGGTCATTGAATATAATACAGGAATATTTTTGTTATACTGATTGTAAGTCACTTCACATCCTGATTGCCACCTGTAATTAAATTAAATATCTCCTGTGGAAAGCCCAGTATACCATAAAATAGAGGTGTACAATATTTATCATCTACGATAATATCATAATAATTGTTTGAAGGTACCATGGAATGAAAATCCGCATAGTTGAATGATGAGTTCAGTGCATAGAGATTTCCAACCATCAGTCTCAAACACCATTTTTTTATTGTTCTCATGAGTGTGTTGTGTAAAATCCCTGTGAAAAGCAGGCCAATCCATACAAAATTTTAATTATTACTATGCACTCCCTAAGCTTTGTTTGATTGACCATAATCTCTTCTTGTGAGATTACAACAGTGATACCTCTCCCACCCCCTCCCTTGTTTTTAGATTTATCAAAGCATGCATTAAGACCCAAACCCAATTCTATTTTTGTACCCCTTCCCCTTGGACGAGTGTAAAGGAGAAGGGCTTCGGAATTTACCCCTAAGAAATGGGACGGCACTACAGCACCTGCACACTTCATCATATGTCGCAGTCTCTTACTTCATATGACATCGACAATCATAACTGCTGTAGTTATTCCAGTTGCATTATATTTTGGTATTCATCTTCAGGAAATGACTGAAGGCAACAATATCATGTTATCATGACGATATGATGTGGCAATATGATCATAAATGTTCTGTATGTTTACACCGTGGCCATATTCATCTATGTAAACACATAAAAACAACATTAACATTATAGCAGACACTGTTAAAAGGTAATTCCCGGTCACCAGACTTTTCTAAGGTATTCGAGTGTCAGATGTGAAGTATGATGTGAGACTGCTATACAGGAGTTATTATTAGGGATTATAGAAATGTATCCTTTTTTAATAGTTTTTTTGACGTTTTTTTGACGTCATGATGTTAAAACACGAACATGGTTATGAATGTTTTAAAACATAAGCTTGTTTATTGTAAAAATTCATAATAATGGCAAAAAAATACTAATTTGTGCGTCTCTTGACTTCCGTGTGCTGCCATGCTGCTGTAGATGGTGTATTCTGGGAAATTTTTGTACACCTTGTTTTCAAGTGTGACCTTCAAGCTAAAGAGAACTGGGACACCAATGGGTAAGGGGTAGAATTGGGATTGGGCCTAAATATACTTGATATGTGGGACTCTTATTTTGAAATTGAGAGAGACCGTGAGACAGAGAGTTTTGTTAAGCACGCAGCCATGTATGACACAGCTCATCGTTCACAGCTCATCAGAACGCATTTTTTAATGCATCGCAAGGCATAAGATCTATTTAAATGTACATTTTGTTAGTTTAACAGGTATATTGTGACATTTGTTGCATAGGTTTATAATGAAGCAACACACACACACATGTAAACTGCTAAAATTAGAGTTTAGCATCATGGCTAATTAATATTTATGACCATTCTAAAAATAGTTAAAATCAAGCTTTTCATTCTAGGGGTTATTTTTATTTTTACCTTACTGTACCTACACATTAAAAAGCAATTAGTTACTTGAGTTACTTGCACTGCTCTGTAAAACCCAACCGTCAACTTTATCAAATGAAATGAGTGTAGGTTACTCAAAATTTACTGAAAGTTAATTTTACTCATTTGAAAAGAGTTTTGAACTCAGTGTTGAAGGTATTAAGTTAATTAAATACCTCATTACTTCAACTTAAATGGAGTAAGATCACAGTACTCGTATAGATTAGTTTTTTAACTCAGATAGTTTTCTGCAATCGGTTTCCTCAATCGGTTTGAGTTGCTTTATTTTATTGGGTTTAACAGTACTCACTCAGTTGGTTTAAGTTCTCTTCATTTATTGGGTTTTACTGTGCTAAAATGGGTTAATTTACTCAAATGGATAAAGTTCGCAGTACTCATTAGGATTGGTTTTTGAATTTAAATGGCAATCGGTTTCCTCAAATGGTTTGAGTTACCTTTACTTTTGGGTTTTACAGTGTGTTATATCTTGGAACTATTGAGTTGACGTAATTTATTTTAATAATTATAAAAATAGTTTATTTACTTAATAAATTTAGGGCAATGAGTTAATAAGTCATCTAATCGCTTTAAAAGCTGTTGGTTTACTCACTTTTTTAAAGTAAATTCAACAAATTTGTTTTCACACCACGTACCGACCATATAGATTTTATGTAGACCAATTGATCATATTGAATCAATGCACGCTGACACCTTTAAATTACATTAAAACTTACAATGAGTTTATGCCACCCATTTTGCTCTAACATTTACTCAATATTTTTATTTGTAAAAGTTAACCAAATATTTAGGACTTTTTTCAGTATATATTAAGTCAGTTGGATGAGCTTATTTCACAGCTAGACCCTCCAACATCATAAAAATGGTCGAAAGAATGAAATCTCCAATGTGTCTCTATTGTCTACATGTAATCGGACCACATCAGGTGTAAATTAAGGTCTTTCTTAATTACTAAGGTGATGTAATGTTTATAATTAGTTAACATTTATATTCACACCATAAAATGCAGATGATCGTCGTTTACCTCTCTTTTTTTCATCCTTACATACACAGGTTATTCTGAGTCTCAAAAACGTTTTTCATGAAATACCCGTGACAGGGCGTTGGAGAAGTCAAACTGTATGTTTGACAGCGGAAAACAGGCTGCGTCGGGAGTTTAATTGGTTTGAATATTCGTCTAATTATCACATAGGCTTGATACCGATGCAGAAGTAATGTAATTATCATTTTGTTGCATTGTATAATGATATTGCCTTTTGCTCGTCAGGAGGAGACATCTTCATACCTGACACTTTACCGAGCTCCATAATGATATGGCGGAGCGACAGCTAATTACAACATAATAAGTGAGTGATGATGGAGTCAGGGTGGATATGCCTCATATATTTAAGTGGTTTCAAAGCACTGCCAATGTAGAGAGACTTGCAATTAAATCAAACCACTCTTCATTTAATTACAAGCAGATTTATTTGCACGTACTCTTATTTAACACGAATGAAAAGAGGGGAATATATGGATGCTTCTTTTTTTATCTCGAACTTGGCCAGCATACACTTCTTAACCTATTTTCAATATATACATAAATTGTAGACAGGCATCATTTAGATCTGACAGTTAGGTAAACAAATTCTTTTATAGCTTCAAATGAACATTAAGCTGTCTAACATCAGTTGCTCGTGAATTAGAGATTAGTGACTTGAAATCCACAAGTTTTATGCGCCGCAGCTGTATTTTTGTTTATTTTAGTATCAAGCATTGAGCTTCAATATTTTGCGAAATCTCAGTTTGAAGATACCACTCTGGAAAGTTGCCTAAATTGAGTTTATAATTTGTTGTTTGCATAGATGCGCACATAGGAAATGCACATGACATGCAGATGTGTGGATAGGGGAAGTTGATGGCAATTTGAACGGGGAGAAGAGCGGCGTTCGCTGACTGCTTGAAACCTTTTAATTAGCATTAATTACCCAGCAGAAAATGTTGGGGCTTGAAAGGATTTGTGTCAGCAAGTGAGAGATCAAAGATTGCGGCGCTCGCATTTTAATCTGCCAAGTAAAAACTAATAAGGGCCTTGTAATGGGGCCCCAGAGAGTGACAGCGCAGGTGGGGGACTGTAATCCTCCCAATTAGATCATCAGCTGATTTAATTTCCCTCTAATATTGAAAAATGACGATTTCTTTTCTCAGTGGCCATCGCTCGGATAAAGACTGGCTTTCCAGGCATCTGCCAACCCTCTTTTTTTTTTCGGAGCTCCTCATTTACGGCTTTGAGAAAGCGAAATGAAAGCTTTTTTGGAGGAATGTGTGGTTGGAATCATGGCTGTCTCATGTGGTTGTGAGCGGGGATGGGAGTGATGCAGACCACGGCCAGGCCCTAGACAGGGTCATCCATCAAGTGTCATTGATCATTTGCCATGAAGTGACAGCGAGGTAGTGATTATTTGCTATTAGATAGATGCTCAAGCATACAGAGCTGCAGCTTGACAGTAGAACGGCCTCAACCCCAGATTTTGTGGAGGAACTGTGTGTTCTTTGTGGCTTGCAGTCAAATGCTTGTTAGTTAGTAGTACTGACTGTGTTTGTATACAGGTAAATGGAGGTTTGTTTGTTAAAATGATTTATTGGGAATTTATATTCATTATGAATTTATGTAAAATGCGTGAATATGGATTAGTTGGCATTGTGAATGTATTGAGTTGTTCAGAATAGCTAGTGTTGATTTAAAGCAGTGCATATCTGAGCAAATATGTAATAATTGTGATCATAAATAAACCCAAGGTTATATGAGTTTTTAAAGTAATAATAATAATAATAATAATAATAATAATAATAATAATTTCTCCTTTTAATTTATTTTATGTTATCTAAATCTTTTACTTTACATTTTGTTTTGTTTTGTTCTGTTTTATTATATTTCTTTATTTTACGTTTTGTTTTGTTTTGTTCAGTTTTGTTTTTTATTGTATTTTTTATTTTACGTTTTGTTTTGTTTTGTTTTGTTTTGTTTTGTTTTGTTTTGTTTTGTTTTGTTTTGTTTTGTTTTGTTTTGTTTTGTTTTGTTTTGTTTTGTTTTGTTTTGTTTTGTTTTGTTTTGTTTTGTTTTGTTTTGTTTTGTTTTGTTTTGTTTTGTTTTGTATTCCACCGTGGTAACCCCTGTAAAATCATGGACTTAGCCATAGGAAAGTGAGATTTATTTATTTCTTTATTTTTGTTTTTTAATAGTAAAGTTTATTTTAATTTATTTATTTATTTTTTTATTTGTGTGTTTATTTATTTATTTATTTATTTATTTTTATTCAATGTGTTTGCTGGGCTTTTTAGGCATATTACAAGAATTGTTTGATAAATTATTTAAAGACTCTATCAAAGTACAATTCTATTGTAAACTTTTAATCTGTATTCTTTACCAGTATCCTTAAAATGTATGGGTTTTACCCATTTTTAATCACGCACCATATAACATAGTCAGTTACTCTTTTAATTTTAAATATGTTATTTAATTATTGCACAAATATATCTTTTACACTGAACGATTTTACTAGATGGACATATGGAGATTTTATTTTCACAAAAGCTATATAAATTTAAACCATACTTGCATTTAATGTGCTGTCTATCACATTGGCAAATTTATTATGATGCAGACAAACATATACAGTACATTTGTTTCTTTTCAAACTTTCACATTTTTTCTACTTTCTTTTTTTACACTTTTAATAAAAATAGCATACATCAATAAACAGTTGCAGCTTGTACACCTTTGTCAAGAGAATAAATGACAATTAATCACTTGGCCGGATAAATATAATCATATACAGTATATTTCCACAATAAAACAAATAGAATGTGAATCCTTTTGTTTAGCGTCAGTTAGAATACTCCAATTTCATTTTTTCTTACAGTTATTCCTCTGTTGAAAGTTCCTAATGGATGCTGGGAAGATTCAATGTTTTTTTTATCTTAGGCCATCACATATATTTTCCCCTACTTTCAAAGTCATTGATTTTACTTTTTAGTATTTATCTAATGCAAAGTGCCTTAAGATACATTTCCCCTGCAGATAAACAGTGATGGCAGATGACTGTGGTGCCATCTGTAAAGAATAGAATTGATTTTCAGGGCAAAGGTAGGAAAGGGAGAATGCATTTGTTTTGCGAGGAGAGGTATAATCAGTCAGTGGTGTCGTTTAAAAGAAACTGGGTTGCACCAGAGACAGGGAGGCCATGAGGCATGAAGAGAAATGGTGCCGGCCATTTCTCTACCAGCAGACCCATATAAAAGTTACGCTGCGGTGCTTCCAAAATAAAGTCGCTGCCTCTGTTTTTACTTCAATATTAAGAAAATAATGTTTTAAGTGTTTTAATTAATGTGAATGGTTTTGATGCTGTTTAGTGTTTACATAGAAATATTAAGCCATTTAAAGCAGGATGTCTTCAACTCCCAAATATATTCAGTGTAATAATCATTTTAAGTTGATCAGGTGAGTATTTGCTAACAAGAATACAATATTTCCAATTGGATGAGTCAAATCTGAAACTACAACAAGCAATGTACACACCTGTGATCACATATATACCGTATACAAACTTTATTTACACCATATTTAGGATACATGTATATTTTCATATGGCAGCTGTTTCTTTAGTCATCTTTTCATGTGCTGTCCACCATATTGGAGCAGTCAAAGTTGATTGAACACAATAAAACATGACAGAAATTATTTACTGAGCTTAAAAAGTAAACCAACACACTTTTTTAACAACCAAAGGCTGCTTAATGTTGTGTCATTTGGCAAAACCGATTGATTTTTATTGCGAGTGGTAACACGTTGATCGTTCCAAAATGCTGGATGAGCTGACGTGGTTTGCGTGGTCAAATGAGGCTTCTATGTATACATAACTATGACTGTGGACATAAGAGGAATGTGGAAATGCTTCAGAACTCAATCAGACTCATTGTAATCCAAGAAGCTGTCTATATTGGGAGCCCCCTTTTTCAACAGTCAATACTTCACATAGACTAGTCAACCACAGATACACCGCGGTATAAATGTGTAACAATTGACACTGTCTCACTATATATATCACCAAGCCTTCTATGTATTATCAAAAGAAACCATATTCATGAATTTTATTGTTGTGGTTTCCATGATGACAACAAAAATAATGCCTCGAGGTCTGCCCGCCGAATAGCTGTGCTTTGTATTTCAGTTAAAATTATTTGCCGCTCAATTTAGACTACCGCAATTTGTGTAGATTCGACCGAAGGACACAAAAGCTCATTCCAGAAGCTGTCCTTTGAAGTGCAGGCTTTGCCTTTTGAATGACTGAAGCGAGGGTAAGTGATTAGACAGTGATTGGACAGACACGCTCGGTACCCTGTAAAACAAAGTGATTTGCGCACGTTGCAACTCGGCTCTCGAAGTCCAGGTTGCCCCTGACAGGGCCCATCAGGTCACTCAGACTTGGCACTGGAAACAAAGTTTGCCAGGGCCGGGGGGTCAAACCCAGCTTAAAGAGTCAGCTCTGTCAAAAGCCTCCGTCACATTCTTACCTTACGGCCAACCTCGACTGATCCGGGGCTATTAATCACAGCGGAGCGGCTCTGACCTCAGCCCCTTCTCCCTTTGAAGTGTGCTGTCCTTTGCCGCATGAGGAAATCATTTGCTGCCTGATTCAATGAGCCGTCAGCCGAGCCAGCGGACCTAATGACATGTGAGAATATTAACCTCCTACCACTGAGAGCTGTGAATCTTGAGAGGCAGTCTATAATTCACCAGGCGTTTCATCCCTTGCCTCAGTCCTTTGTCTGGTCGGACCCCCGCCCGGGCCGACTCCACTCAGCCCCACCCCACCCAGCTCACCACCACTGCCTGGTCCAGCCAGAGGTGGCCTTAAGGAGGTAGTTCACACTAAATGCTGTCATCACATATGCAAGTTTGATTTGATTGGTCTCTTAGTTTGTTCATCTAAATCAGGGGTGCCCAAACCTTTTCATATGAAGGCCAAAAACAAAATATCATTGATAGCCATGGGCCAAAGATAAATACCAAACTATTTAACATTAAAACTGCCATGGGTAATTTTCCAAATTAATTTTTTATAATATTAACAAATAAACAGAAAGCATAACTTTAAATCATATTAACTAACGCAGTACAACTTTTTAAATTAGAACTTATTCCAATAAAAACATAAACAATCACATTTATAAGTGGAGTACAATGTGTAATACACTTGTCAAGCATAATCTGCTTTTGCCTTGGTTCGCTCACCAAAGTCTCTACATTGTTCACTATATTAGTATGTACATTTAAACTAAATCTGATTAATTTATTTACATTGAAATATTTATTTTCAGATAGCTTTTTAGTAGCTTAGCAATAAAACAAACAAATATAAGGTTACATTAAATTTGAAATGACAATCTCTAAACCATTCTCAGATGGCATGTCGGGCCCAATTAGGTTACCATGGGCCAACTTTGGCCCACGGGATCTAGTTTGGGCATCTCTGATCTAAATGCTGCAAGTGTGAACGATGCCATTAGAATTGTGGTGTGGACCAAACAAGTGGATGGAGAGTCCACTTGTTAAAAAAATTTGTTTCACTATGAAACCATCAGGAAGAAAAGTCATCTAAACAAGACAAAAAAACCAAAAAACAATATATGATGCTATACAATGATCTTGGGTAAAGTCTTTAAAATGACAACATTTCTTCTGAATTTCACAAAAAGTATTGTCATTTAGAGCATATTGGTTTAGTTTGGTTTGATCTAGTTTAGTTTAGTTTAGTTTTTGGTGTTTTTGGTGTTTGGTAGGTTTTTGGTGTTAGGTTTGGTTTTTAGTTTAGTTTAGTTCAGTGTTTGGTGTTTGGCTTTTGATTTGGTTTGGTGTTTAGTTTAGTTTGGTTTGGTTTTTGGTGTTTGGTTTGGTGTTAAGTTTAGTTTTTAGTTTAGTTTAGTTTAGTTCGGTGTTTGGTTTGGTTTGGTTTTTAGTTTAGTTTAGTTTTGTTTTGAGTTGTCATCAGTAGTTAAAATAAAACAAATAGTTTTACTCAATTACTGAAAAATCTAGAAAATGCATAGATTTTCATGTAGAATTTTTTTTCTACAGCTGAAAAGTTGTTGCTTTTTGTTTTACACAATTTATTAATTTAGTCAATATGTTGAAAATATATATTTTTGAAAAAACCAAATAGATGGCATGTTCATTACTATTAACTAAACTGAAATACTCTAAATGACAATACTTTTTTATATGAAATTTAGAAGAAATGTTGTCATTTTTAAGACTTTAACCAAGACCATTGTAGGGCACCGTATATTGTTTTTGGCTTGTTTAGATGACTTTGGTCCCTGTTGGTTTATTTATATACTCAAATACTAAAAAATATAGAAAATCCAGAGATTTTCATGTAATATTTACTTTTTTCTTTTACACAGCTGAAAAGTTATTGTTTGTTTTTAGCATATTTATATATTTAGAAGAAGTAGATGTTTCAAAAATGACAAATTAGCAGAATGAAATTATCTTAAGAGTAGTTCATCAAGTGGTGCACTACATTCTATGTCCTCTTAATTCATTGTTCAATATGCAGTTTGACCTTTCACTGTAAGTAAACGTTTAGAAATTATGTATGAGGAGGAAAAAGAGCGAAATAAGACCTAGAACAACACATGGTCAATTATTATTTGTATATATTCCTATTGTCTTTGCCTATAATCCACAAATTGGGACTAATTTAATATGCCGATTTATTCATAGAACCCCACATGAATTTTCCCCCCTTTTGTTTTATTGACACATTTAGCTCCAAAACACTAGCATTTATGTCTTTATATAACTATCGGTTATTTATGTGTTGTACACAGTACTGTAATGATAGTGTTGTTAAATTGAGCCAAATTATACACTGCAGGTTTGTGAATATCGACTTAAATAACAAACCACAATGTACATTATATATTGGAAGCAAATCACCCAAGCAGTGTGCGTCCCCATTAAAACTGCAGGATAACTGCTCCATAAGCCTTTAACACATGTAAATTGCAACATAGCTGAAGCCCATTTCCTTACACATGTGATCTGTAAATTGCTGCCACCCGAGGGCTGGTGACATGTTTGAAGTCAGGCAGGGTGGAGGGGCTGAGATTAAGCCAGATAATGGCTGCCTAATACTGCCAAACTAAAGATTTATAGAGCCGCTGCATCCCAAGCATCATGTTTTTGAAGATTGAAAACAGAATTGCGTGCAGGTTGAAGGTGGGAGTGCACCTAAGCCCTTTTGGCACATATATTCTGCATGAAGCCGATGTCAAGATCGTATTCAAGGTTGTTAGGTTGATTAAAAAACTCTGACACAATAGGCAGATGTGGTGTTCCACCTCACATTTATCACAACTACAGATCATCCTTCGAGGAGTAGCAGATATAATCATTTTTCTTAGTGTGATGAAGAGTTTGTCATGCCCTCTGATGGACAGCTTTGCGGTGTCATATGAATTTTTTTTCCATCGCATTTTTTATGTTTATTAAAACCAGTCTGATCCCTGTTTTTACAGCCCCGTTTCCCTGTTTCATTCATTATAGTTTCTTATCTTGGCAGGCAATCAGAACTGCCAGGCAGCCAGTCCATTATGCACATATGAAGCCCATCACTCCAACCGGATTGGCCAATTCATCAAACATTTATCTTTTGCCCTGTGAACAGCATGTCAATTTGCCTGTCACTCCCAAGCCTTCACAGCCTCTTCGGTATAAAAACATCACTTTCCTACAACAGAAACAGCATTGATGTTAAAGTCTGCGAGGACTGAAAGTTGCTAATACCTTTATTTCAATATGTCGATGTACTTCTAACTGAAACTGTATATTGAGTTGGAGCAGGGCTTTCTTTTTTGCATCTTTTCCTAATAGCAAACTAACGGTAAAAGAGGTGTGGATAAGAATATCGGGTCCCACTTTTTTATTAGGTGGCTTTAACTACTATGTAATTCCATCAAGCAATAAATACAATGTACTTTGTGTTCATAATGTATTGCGAAACACTTCTAGTACTCTTGAGCTGGGATAAGGGTAGGGTTAGGGACAGGTTTGATGGTAGGTTTAAGGGTGGGTTAAGATGTAAGTAATGGTCAATAGTGTACATTATTATTATTATTATTACTATTATTATTATTATATGCAATGTAATGTATAGTTTTACATTACAAATGTAATTACAGAAATTAATTACTTAATTCCAGATGTACAGTGCTCAGCATAAATGAGTACATCCCAATTTGAGAATTTATATTTTTATTTATTTCTCAATGAATATATGTAATATATTTTGGTGCATTTGAACAAAACAGATTTATTTAATAAAAAATATATATATATATATATATATATATATATATATATATATATATATATATATATATATATATATATATATATATATATATATATATATATATATATATATATATATATATATATATAAATAATATTGCAAAAACAATTACAAAAAAATTCATATTTTTATACTTTGCTTCTCTTGATTTTTCCTCTTTTTTTACATTTTTATTTTATGTTTTTTCCCAACATACAAATTTGGGCTACTAATTTTTGGACTGTCATCATTAATTATTTTGTTAGATAAGCTCCAGCACAAATATAATATTGTAAAGCATCTAATAGAAAGTATTCAACTAAATGAGAGATTTGTTTGTTGTGAGAGAGGTGTGTTCATATATGCTGAGCACTGTATGTACGTGCAGGTATTTAATCAATCATAAGTACTATGTAAAAACATGTGTTTACAAAATAAATACTTTGTAAAAATTATTCATTTCAGTGTACTGTAAGTACATATTAGTTAAGGTCACCAGATATATAACAGGGGTCCGAATATTGTGGCTGTAGCGACAGGCTGTTGTCAACAGACCACTCTAAACATGGAAGCAAATATTCTAACTATAAACATTGTTTATTGGATTAACTTGCACAGTTTAATTGCTCACCTAAAGCAGGGGTGCCCACACTTTTTCACATGATGGGCTAAAAACCAAATATCATTGAGAGCTAGTTAAATATACCAAATACATTCCATCTATTCAGTCTATTCTATCCTTCGCTCTGGTGGCATGGTTTGGAAGTCTGTCCCTTAAAAACAGGAATAGTCCGAGCCAGGTTATTAGGTGGTCTAGCATGTTGATTGGTGAATCACAGCTGAGAATTGAATCCTTGTATAGCAGGCAGGTTTTACGGATTGCCCTGAACATAAGTAGTTGTAGCTCTCATCCTCTGTCTGAGGGGCTTTTTCCTACTCTTCGGGTCAAAGGTTTCAGATGTTTTTTGTAGAACAAAACATTACAGGAATAGCTTTTTCTAGGGCTGCACGATTCTGGCAAAAATGTGAATCACAAATTTTTTTAATTTATTTATTTATTTTTTGCTTAAAATCAAGATCATGATTTTCTCACGATTCTGTAAATGTAAAATAAAGGTTAATATGATTAGCCTATTATTATTGTTAATTTTCAAACATATGGTAAAACAACAATAATAATATTAGGCCTATGTGCAGGTGTACTGTTGCTTAAAATGCAAAATTTTGTATAGTCATTATGGTGGACTTGAACAGACTTTCAATATGTCCTGTTAGTTAATTCACAGTAAAATGACGACATCAGAACATAACTATTCATAATTCTGAAGTTGATTTATTATGTTTAAGACATGTGCTTGTCATCTGTCATTGACAACATTATTAGCATTGTTATCATTATATTTTCATTATATATAGGCTAGGGTTGTTTTACTGACACAGTAAACATTTATTTTCATCCACAACACTTTGTGTTAGCAATGAAAGAAAAAAATATATCAAATGCTTGTCGTAAACATAACTTTAAAATGCGATATGATCATTTAAATGTGCGCACAGGTTTCACTTTCACTTTTGAGTGCGGCTCATGGCTGCTGTTACTGTGAGAAAAAAAAACACACACACATGCAAATCAAACCTTCCGCATGAACCTCAAACGATCGCTCTGTGCAACAAACTGAACGTTATTCACAACTTTATTAGATGTTATTCACAGCCAATGCAGGTTCTGTTCAGTAAAGTAGGTGTCATTTGCGTGCACGCGCGCGTTCTTGGTAGACCGTGTCAGCTCACGTGTGATTTCGCGACCGTGAATCAGCATTACATAAAGACAGAAATGACATTTTGGGTGAGTTATACCTTATAAATACAGTATGTGACACCTTTAACACCATTTGAAGGTGTCAATGTTGCTGTGAAGACTTGTGCGACTACCTTTAAGCTTCTCTCCTGACCTTGAAAATATAATTGGCTGAATCGTAGAAAAGCTGAATTAAGGTAGTGTGGGTCGAATTAAGATTGTGATCTTTTTTCGATTAATCGTGCAGCCCTAGCTTTGTCCCATCATCTATTGTTGCTCTGAATAAATTGTAATATTTTATAAGGTACTTTTGTATGTGTATATGTGGGTATGTATATGTGAGATTTAATTATTTGTATCAAATGCCAAACTTTGCTGCAAAAAGAACCTAGAGGTACCAATAAAGTCTAATCTTCTTGCCATGGGTATTTTCTCGATTTATATAATAATATTTCAAAATAAACAGAAAACAATACTTTAAATCGTATTATCTAATGCAGAATAGCTTTTTTAATAATAACTTATTGCTATAAAAACATAAACAATCACATTTATAACAAAGTGGAGTTCAATGCTGAATACACTAGTTAAGCAGAATCTGCCTTTGACTTGATTTGCTTACCAAAAGTCTCTGCATTGTCGGTTGAGAGTATGTGCATTTAAACAAAATCTGATTAATGTACACCATTTATTTGAAACATTTCATTTCAGTTAGCGTTTAACAATAAAACAAGATAAGGGTTACATTAAAACCATTGAAACCATCCCCATCATTCTCACATGCTTCTCAGATGGGATGGTGGGCCAAATCAAAGGTTACAATGGGCCAACTTTGGCCTGCAGGCCCTAGTTTGGTCATCTTTGAACAAAAAAAAAGCAACATGTACTAGCAAAATAAGCATGATACATTTTGATTTCTTTAAATCTCCCTTCTTTAACTTTCAAATAATCCTCACTCAAAAAACATTGAAATGGATCCAGTCAGTCATCCGCTATTGAACAAACCTGAGTCATGCTACAGCCGAATCATGGTGCTGGTTGTAGATCAGCTGGTGAGTGTGTATGGCCTAGATCGCCCGTGGCTGTTCTGGGACCCAGTTTTTTGGCTCCAGACGCATGGGTGACACTGTGGAGCTGAGGATATGAGAGAGACTAAATATCAAAGGATGATCAGAGCTGCTCTGTCAAGAACAGACACACTCGGGACTCAAAAAAAAAGGAGAGCAGAGAAGAGAAAGGCCTTTTAAAACCGGCGAGCAAACAAGGGAATTATTGGCCACAGCAAAGGGAAATATCAAAGCTGGGAATATCATACAGTAGGAGGCTTTTGCTGAATGGGATCACTGCTGGAACGCAGACTCGGAATACAAAGGCAGCGTGAGTGTGTTTGAATGAGCGCTGCATCGAAAACTGTGTTATTTGCGGTTAGTGCTATTTGCTAACTCTGTTGTATCAGCTCGGCAGGTGCATCTGAATTCTTTTCTCTCTCTCGCTCTCTCTCTCCCTGGACATGTGACCTGAAAAAGCTGGCTGACTAATGGCTGCAGTGACTGACATTTCAACCAATAATCACAGAGTGTTTTTTTCCCCTGTTGTCAGCAGCAGTTTATCAATCAGCATGTCCGCATTAGTATTTGTCTATCGATCCATCCATCTCTGTCAAGCCATCTCTGTGTCATTGTCTGAGCTCTTGTCCTCTTGTTTGGCTTCTTTTGAGGATAGTCTGCATAGTAATTTGTTTTACAGGCCCCTGGCTTTGAAAGGTTGCTTAACAGCATTTACATGGCGGCCTTTTGAAGAGGCGTGGAAGCAGACGTTCTCAGCGAGCGCTTTTTTCACATGTCAGCGAACTGTCACCATCTACATGGGATCTTTTCAACATAACCTTTGTTAATAATGTAATCGTTTGACCTTAATTTAATGCGGTCGGTGTTTGTCCATTCCGGTGGGCATTATGGCTAATAATGGGATTACGAGACATCCCGCTTTCACAAGCAAGATTTACCGTCAGGATGTTAGTTGTCCCAATAATTAGCACCATCATATACAAGCTGGTCTCAGTAAAACTACACCTGTCACAAAAGCATGATTAGGCACCATGATGTTGTTCCTCGTTTTCAATTTGGTGGCTTAATGAGGGGAATATTTCCACAAGTGTGTCGCTACCAAAATCATCCATGAAAAAGTTTTGGTGTCATAGTTTCTTTCTTTATGGAGGTAACATTTGTTAGGAGAATACATCACTAGTCTTGATCATTTGTGTTCATTACATCAGCAAGGGTCAATGTGCCATTCTTATAGCTTATTTTCTGACATGAAAACACACTATAGTAATTACTATAGAGATTTTGAACCATACTTTAATAGAGTGTATTATAGTATAGTATTCACAACTCTTCTTAACCCTTATGTACTGTTGGGGATGTTTTCATCCACTCTGGGGTGCTTTTAATTTGGTCACACTTTATTTTGATTGTCCGTTTGTTGAATTTAAGTTACATTGCTACTAATTCTCATTGGTTTATAAGTAGACTGTTAGGGTTAATGTTAGGGTTAGTGTAGGTTGACATGTACTTGCTAGTTTCTTATAGTCCGTTAAATGTCTGTTGAAAGGGCAGTTTCAACACATATTAAGCAGAGAGTCACCTAATACTCAAATGGACCATCAAAATAAAATCTTACCTATAATTTGGCTGTAAATTTTTCTGTTTCAACTAGTAGAATGATTTTTGGTTGCAAATCTTATTTTTACGCATATTTTTAGCAAATGCTTTGAATTTATAAAAAAAAAAAAAAAACTCAACGATACACTCTGGGAAAATTTACTACCTTTTTGTTATGTTAGGCATCCACTAAATTATTATTTTATCAAAGTCTTGGACATGTGAAACGAAATTGCCTTTGCTGCATTGTTTTTGATTAATTAAAATTTTTTTTCTCTGCAATTTAGTTGATGGCTGTTTACCCATCGACTTCCATTATAACCACATTTTTTTAATTACAAAACCATGACATCACATAATCATGAATCATTTTTGATAATTGGTGGTTATTTCTGTTGGGAAGAGGTAAAATTTGTCATTTTTACTGTTCATCATCAGTTGGCATCATTAACCCATTAGATAGGCCTGTGCAAAAAAAAAAAAGTTAGTTTCTGGATTTTATATGGAGTATTACAGCAAATTACAGTGTGTATGTGTGTGTCTGAGTATGTGTGACAGTGTGACTTTTACCTTGATGTGTCTGAGAAAATTAAAATGTGCATCTCAGCTCTCAGAACTACATGGAGTAACTAAAAACAAAGACTGTGTCTTTATGCACCATTAAGTGTGGTTATAATGGAAGTCAATGGGGCAAAAACAGCAACCAACAGTAAATTAGGGAGAAAAAATGAAAATCTAACAATGCATCAAAGCCAATGTTGTTACTAATCGTTCGTATGTCCAAGACTAATAAAAGGTTTTAAAAAAAGTCCACAATTACTTTTTTATATTGAAAATACATCATTTTGTGTGTGTGTTTTTTTTTTCATCAAATCAGTGACATCATTTGTGAACTTGGAGTTAAAGAGTTAAAATCCTGTAATTTTTCTAAACAATTTAGTAGATTTGATCAGGACTGAGGTTGATTACCCGATTTATGGAAAAACAAATAAATAAAAAATGTATCTGATGCGTTTCTACAACAGTTTAATTCAGTGAATGTTTTAATCCCTAACAGAACAAAAGGGTAGTAAATCTGAACAGTGCAGAAGGGTTAATTAACTCTGAAGCAAACTGCAGTATTACCCAATTAATAAACTGTATTGAACACTACTTTAGTCGTTACTACACTGTAAAACCCTGAAATGAGTGTAGTTAACTCAAAATTGACTGAAAGTTAATTCTACTCATTTAAAAACAGATTTGAACTCAGTGTTGAAGGTATTGAGTTAAGTAAATACCTCATTACTACAACTTAAATGGAGTAAATTCACAGTACTCATATAGATTCGTTTTTTTTTTTACTCAAATGGTTTGTATCGTTTCCTTAAACGGTTTGAGTTGCCTTAACTTATTGAGTTTTAGATTAGTTGGTTTGAGTTCTCTTAGTTGTAGAGTTACTGTGTCACCACTACTACTATATAATTAGCATAACGTATTAATTCGCATACTTTACTATAGTATGGTTCAGAAACACTGTAGTATTTAAAACCTCTTAAGGCCCAAGGTGTTTTTTTACATGTATTTTTTTATTTCTCTTTGCTATTTGGGCTTATTAGAACCTAATTAGAATAAAAACCTAAGTATCATCTTTTGATATGATGTACTTTTAGAGAAAAATGATGTCCATATATGTGGACTTGTTGCCTGAATTTAAATAAAACACCTTTTCCTGAATTTTTTTTATGCATATATAACATAGAATTTTTTTTTTTACTTGCTTTGTCTATCAGAGAGTAAAAACTATTTTTTTCCCCATTTTGGACAGTTAAAAATACTGTTTGGGACATTTCATATGCTGCAAAACAGTTGCAGGATGACACTGTATGTCTGTAATAAAATATAAAACATTCAAAGTATTTTAAATAGCCACTTAAGAGCTAAAATGTGCTGTCCACGAATGTGGACACTCAAGCCCTAGGAGATTATAATAAATGAACAAAGTAGGTTATATGTGTTTTATTGCAGTTCAATGAAACTAAAGTTAAATAGTCAAATGCATTTTGTTTACTAGCTCACTTGACGCATAGTGAGTTGCAATTCTGGAAGCTGTTTATCAACCAGTCAGTCAAATAATTAGCTTAATTTGTCATAAGTAAAGTTTAGGGATGCAGGACATCTTAGCTGCCATATCGTGTTGACTGATGACTCATTATATTTAATGTTATTGGTATCAGGCAGGTGTGTCAGTGATAGAGAGCACAGAGGAAATTAAGTCAGGTCTGAATGTAATTTACTGTAGTTATGACAGGATAAAAAAACATGAACAACATGTCTCAAATAATCACTAAAGCAGTGTTTCAACCTTGGAATGATGTCAATAAAATGTCTTGTAAACTATATATAGTCATTATCACCATTCAGTATCTAAGCTCAAAAAACTAATCTGAGAGAAGCTTTTAACTGAGTGTAACAAACAGTTAAGAAATCTGGTCTTATTTGAAATCTTATTTGAAAGCAAATGTAGTCTGTAGTTGGAGTAATCTGGCTATAATAAGGTGAAAATAGTTTTATATACTTTTACATTTGGCTGTAAATTTCAGTTTAGTTTTAGTTTGTTTCATGAATAGTTTTGTTAGTTTTATTTATTTGTATATAGTTTAGTTTTATGGCAACATGGTGGCTCAGTGGTTAGCACTGTCACCTTACAGCAAGAAGGTCGCTGGTTCGAATCCTGGCTGGTACAGTAGGCATTTCTGTGTGGAGTTTGCATGTTCTCTTCTTGTTTGCGTGGGTTTCCTCCGGGAGCTTCACTTTCCCCTACAATCCAAAGACATGCACTATAGGTGAATTGAATAAACTAAATTTGGCTGTAGTGCATAAGTGTGTGAATGTAAGCATGTATGAGTGTTTCTCAGTACTGGGTTGCAGCTGGAAAGGCATCCGCTGCAAAAAAAATATCCTGGATGAGTTGGCGGTTCATTCCGCTGTGGTGACCCCTGATAAATAAGGGACAAAGCCAAAGGGAAATAGTTTAGTTTTATTTTTCACTCCCTCACTTACTTTTCTTTAGCTTAGATCCTGCTTTATTAGGATTTGCTACAGCGGAATGAACTGCCAATTACTGTGGCAAATGTTTGTATGTGGCGGATGCTCTTCCAGCCGCAACTAAGCACTGGGAAACACATGCTCACACTCACACTACAGCCAATTTTAATTTATCCAATTCACCTATAGCGCATGTCTTTGGACTGTGAAACCAGAGCACCCAGAGGAAACCCACATAAACACGGAGAGAACCTCCAGACAGAAATATTTAGGGTAACACTTTATTTTGATGGTCCATTTGAGTATTGGCAGACTGCTTAATATCTGTTAATACTGCTCCTTCAACAGACAATTAACTGACTATAAGAAACTTTGCAAGTACATGTCAACTTACACTAACCCCAATCCTAACAGTCTACTTATAATCTATTGAGAATTAGTTTACATGTAGATGCAATGTAACAAACGGACCATCAAAATAAAGTGTGACCATATTGAGGTTCTATTTTAGTTTTATTAATTTAGTTTAATAGCTTAGTTAACAGAACATGTCCAGCTAAACAACATTTAGTGTTTACGTTGACTCTCATTCAAACCTTTTTGCAATAAAAGTAAAACAGTAGTTTGAATAGACACTTAACACAAAACCAAATGCACTTTAAACGGGAAAAGGTACAAAAAACATATGAATAATTGTCAGCAAACTTCTTCATATTATAGATCATGTATGTAGTTAAACATGTCTAGTTAACATTTTTTATGAAATGAACAAAATTGTATACTTTTCGTCTACAAAATCAGCATCTACACTGTAAAAAATTATATAATCAATTAGTCATGCAGCATATGTTTTTAGTTTATTGTAACTAATTAGACTAAGGTAATCATGTTCTAACTTAATTTTATAAGTTAAGCAAGATGTTTTAAGCTAGTTTAACATAACATAAGTTGATTCAGCTTTAAAATTTAAGGCAACCAGGATTTTTTTCCAGTGTACATATATTTCTCTATATATTTTCCACCACAGAATGAGTGCTAATTAATTCTGAAGTTGTTGCTAATTCTACTTTTATTTCCATTATATTTTTGGTAACTGTTAGTGTCGGTTAGTTTTAGTTTGTCATTCATTATGATTTTTTATTCTTTCTTTTTTATTCTTTTTTCCGGGGTTTTCACCTTTAATTGATAGGGCAGTAGAGTATTGAAAGGAAATAGGGAGCAGAGAGAGGGGAAGGATCGGCATAGAACTTGGGTCACTGTGAACACCAGAGTGCCATGTGTAGATGCATTAACCACTACGCCAGGGCTATTCAATTAGTTTGTCATGGGGGCCAGTTTATGAAAAGCATCGCAAAAGAGAGGCCAGAGAGATATGACTTGCAATATAAGTGTTGACATAACAGCAATATAAGAGCCCATATGCTCGTATTTTTGCTCCTTAAGACACCCACGTAGGCTTTTTCTATATTAAAACGTCAATATGTTGTGTTTGAAACTACATAATATCAGTGCATTGTACAATGTGGCTTTTTTTTTTACAACTATATTCAAATGTTGTATTTGAAGCACAACAAAGTCAGTGTATTGCTCAAGTAGGCTTCTTCTACATTCAAACACATTCATATGTAATGTTTTGAACTGCATAACAATTAGGGATGCAACAATTATAGATTTTGGTTGTACGATTATATAGTCTGAAGAATAATCATGGTTCCGGTTATCACGATTATTATTTTAAAGTGTTGTTTATTGCTGCTCAGTAACCAAATACTGCATATTCCAGCATAGTCCATTTCTCTCTTTGGACTTAAAAATAAATGAAAAAGTTTTGGATTTAAACATGAGTGATCATTTTACAAAGAAAATAAATGACAGAACAATGAATAAATGAAAAGTAGTATTTGTCTATTGTTAATTTAATTTATATATTAGCTAAGAATTTAAATGAACTGTTGTTATTATCTGCGTTCATACATACATAATCATTTTAATAATTTGTAATAATTTGTCTAGCGTATCTTTTGTTTACATTGCACTGAAAGCCACGCACAACTCTCACCACTACAGCATGACATCATTTCTACTGTGTGAACCTGGAGGACACGAGTGCGTCGGTCCACTTGCGAGCCGTGCGCGCACCACTCCAAATATACGCACGTCTCCATTGGAAATGATGAACTAGTGTGCGGAAAAGTCACAATATGTGAAAGGCCTGCTGCTATAGTTAATCCAATGTGTGTGCGTATTGACCTCAGTATAAGCTCAGAACTTTGAAGTAGCACACAGTTGGCATAACTTTGTTTAGTTAATAGTGAAATTGGCTAATCATAGCATCCCTATTACAATATCAGTGCATTGTACAAAAGGCCTTTTCTACAAACATATCCACTCGCTTAATGTCACTTGACTCACTCTCTGTGCAGCCTTCAACTGCGACTCGTGCTGTATTAAACATTCCTACATCACTTCATAACTATAGCGACCTCTTTTCGACTGAACTAAATTTATTTTTGATGTCTTGGTTGCACCATTTGGAGGGCAAGAACAATTTGCCAAATTGCCACCAATTGAATAGCCCTGCCATTGGTGCCAACTGATTTTTTATTCTAAGTTAGCAAATATATTTTTGACTAAAATAGCTTTGCTATCATAACAGATCTATTATTTGTCACTAAACTAGACAGCATAAGTCTGTCTTTTTACTCACAAACTGTTCTGATTTCAAATTTTATTATAAATGACTGGATTCAAAACACAAATTGCCAATCCATTAGGGTTACCCACAAAAGATTTCTCTGACCTGTCCTACGCTTGCATCATGGTCACTTAGTCACCTTATTTAATAAAATAATCATGTGTTGTTCCAGCACAGTGTGTTGTTTAGCAGCTAAAGCTCTTGTGCTAACTCAAGCAGAGCGAGCCAGACGTGCCGCACTGGCAAACATGTTGAGATATTCACTGTGACAATGAGCTTGATCATAATTATCTTAACAAGGAGTGGGTTCATTGGTGTGGCTCGTTAAATCTATCTCTCTTTCTCTCTCTCATGTCTTCCCGTCCATCTCTCTCCTTCTCGCCTTAGATCAGACGGCGCTCCCTGCATTGTGCTATTCTGTCATTGTGGTGTGACTTTGAAGACGCTGGTGAAAATGTGCAGTCAGTTTTGGATTCCCCATGGGGACGAGGTGTGAATCAGAGAAGTTCCTACCTGAGAGGGTGTTTGTGTGTGATTGAGTTTTAGATTGCTTGTGTATTGACATTTGGTTTTCATAAGTGAATGTACAGGATTTACTCACCCTCAGGTTGTTTGTTATTCTGTGGAAGACTTGCCATATAAAAACAGATCAAAGTGTCCGTCTCAATCAGAGAAACGCAGATAAGAAATTCCATTGAAGTGTCAAAAAACATTGTATTTATTTTTCAATGTAACTTGGCAAAGGTTTGCAAGCTAATTTAAATATGCAGAATGCAAGGTATCCATACATAAAGTGCTATTGCTTAGACTACACAATATGAGTCTAATCCATTTGATGTCAAAGTTGTGTAATGGTAAAAACTATTAGCTTTGGGACTTGACTGTTTGCTTTGTCTTGTGTAATTAGTCATAGTGAATGACAAGCAATGCCACGTGCCAATTTTGCATGTTAATAATAAAGAAAAACAGAAGCCTACAATAAAATACCAAATTTATTGTCTTGTTATTTAGCTTCTTCCTCTTTTTCTTTTTATTCCATTCTCGAAATGCTGTTGCCTCAAATTAACATTTACTTTAGATCACATAGTTGTGACTATTTTGTATAATACATTGTCTTTTAGTTTTTTTTTTTTTTTTATGGAGACCCGGAAGGGACGTGATGGTGGGGAAAAAATAGGGTAGAAGAAAAAAAAATTGGGTGGAAAAAAAAAAACAGTTTGTGCTCTTTTAAGAAAAAAAAATGTTGTGTTTAAAATAAAACACGCATGACAAACATGTTTACATATTATTAAGTGTATTTGTCTGTTAAAATACAGTAACACTTTATTTTGATGGTCAATTTGAGTATTAGTTGACTTAATATCTGTTAATACAGCTCCTTCAACAGACATTTAACTGACTATAAAACTTAGCAAGTACATGTCAACTTACACTAACCCTAACCCCAACCTAACAGTCTACTTATAATCCAATGAGAATTAGTTGACATGTAGATGCAATGTAACTTATATTCAACAAACGGACCATCAAAATAAAGGGTGACCTAAAAAACACACCTGAATCCCAAAGTGTCCTGCACTTTAGCTCCTCTTTAAATAGCATGTACAGAAGCTGGATGAGTTCATCATATGGAGCGCATCCATCAGTCAGCACATATACATGCGTTCACTGATTCAGGTTGCATATGAAGGGCGATGATTGACACACAGCTTTAATGGAAAGAAAGGGAATGCAGACGTTTTTATATTAAATTCAATGTGATTTCAAGATTAAAAAAATGGGAGAACAATGGGAAAATGCTTTATGATAGGATGATAGCGGCATGGAATGGTGAAATACGGGAGAATCCTGGCAAAAATGGGAGGGTTGACATGTACGAAGTAAACAGGAAGTGTTTGTGGAACAACAGTTTTGCGATGGAAAGCAAAACATCTTTGCGAGGGAACGCAAAATTTTAAAAATGTATATATTTTCCTATTACTCAGTTTTTTTTCTCCCATCCATTTTTTCCCCACCGTCACGTCACTTCTGGGTCTCCGTAAGTTTTTAAGCTTTTGTAATTAATGTCTTTATTCATTTTTTTTTTTAGTAATCTTTCATATTTTTCACTAAGGCAAATTTGTGCTTCCATTGTAAGGCTGCAAGGACTAAATGAACAACAATCTACATTTTAGGCAAACCATTAAAAGCAGATGGCAATTAATCATTCAGTTAGTAACACATTTTGAAAGTTTTCCACTTCTGCACTGTACAGATGTTGCATATAATACAGCAGTGCAAATGTTTAGGCACAATGCGTTGTGGGTAAATTAGTGTTGAATCCCTGTTTGTTGTTCTGAACGTGATTTGGCCGCTCCCTTGGCTGTGAATTTAACTGATTAAATCACCTTTTGCACACAGCAGTAGTGACACGAAAACAACAATTAATAAGCAACCCCCTGTGACGCGCGGATGCCTCTTAACTAAGCGGCTAATAACATTACACCCGCCCAGATACAGGCGAGGCAAACAGGTGGAGGGGGCTCACAGAACAGCTTTCATTTATCGAGCAGGGACATTTTTCCGCATACGCAATTTTGCTCAATTTAAACGTATTTCTCATGTGATTGGAGTTCTTGGCGCTCCACTGTAATATTTTTACTTTGTTCCTCATCTAAAGCCCATAAAATTTCATCAGCCATGTTCTACACGATAAGAGCGAGGTATTTGCATAACACAACAACAGAGTTTTATGACACTGACAGAAGGACCGATTTGTTCGTTGGTACAATAGTTGGGTGTCTTCCAAAGGCAGACTTCACCTGGCTAGAAATCAACATTTACTCTTCTTCCCAGATTGCCATGGGATTTTCCATGCTGTTTATGCCACAAAGGGTCTCACGACAAACCAAATTGATAAGATTATAGGCATGGGACGTTAACTGACTTCAAGGTTTACCGCGTTTTAGAAAAGTCAAGGTTTTAAAACTGCAAACAAATTATGATATACAGATAAGGTATATGTAAAGGTTTTTTTTAAGTGGTGTTTTTTCATGTATTGTAATGAAATCTCTGTTTTTTAAAACTAATGAAGACAGCAGAAGTCAATGATTTATTTAAATTATGTACCCTGACATGTTTACTGTTCCAAAATATCATAAATGTTTCCTAAAATGAAATGTATTGTGTTCAATAGGGGAAAAAGTTGTTGTTTTTTTACTAAGACATTTAAAAATAACTTATTTTAGAGCAGTGATCATGATACCGTGATGATATTTTTTTATCCAAGGTTATCGTACCATTAGAAACTTATAAAGGCCCATGTCTATAAGATTATGCCATGCAAGTGTTATTGTTCCATTTCACCTCAAGAGCACATCGAATTGTTCCTCGCTCAAGGACTCTGACAGATCTAAATGTCAATTAACTAAGGGTGGACATATTAATGTTGTAGGATGTCAGCCTCTGCCATTTGAAGGATTAGAAACACACACCCCGGCTTTTATGCACCTTCCACGCCATGAACTTTGGAAGGCCCCGACATTACCCTGAGCACCACCCTCCATCATGTTTATGCCAGTGCAGGGCGGGGAAAAGACCCAGACAGAGGGAAAGTCCTTGGGGACTGTGTGCATGGGGATTAGGTATCGTGATGGGGAATAAAAGGAGAAACGTCAAACTTTTACCCCCTAAAAGCAATTGTTTTTAACTCTAAGTGGCTCGTGGTGAAAGTTGTAGAAGTTGTACTCTTTTCCGTTTGTGGCTAGGCATTATAGTTGCGCTGGGAAAATGATGGATGACGAGTTAAATTTGTGTTGGGGGAGTGAAGGTGAACTGTGACAGAGTTATTTATCTTGGGAATGGAGGGTTAGGGTCAGGCAAAGCTGGGTGCCTGAAGGCACAAGACATTGACAAATTCATCCCGCACACTGCATTTCTGAAGCCCTTTTGTTTTGAATCCTGGCTACTCACGAGTGACCCTCATCACTCACACTGCCAGCGTGTGAAGGATGCCGCACCATGCCAGGGGATCTTAGCGCCACTAATTCTTATCATTCACTCTCCTGACAGTCCCAAGCCCAAACTATTCCGGCCTGTGAAAGAACCCGCCTGAAATATTTATTTCTACACATAATGGCTGCCCAGATTTAGGGCCATATCATTTTTCCTCTCTTGCCTTATCATTGCAGGTCACTGACAGGCCTGAAAGCGTTCAGCCAACTGGAAGAGCTGATTGTGGACAACAATCTTCTCGGAAATGACCTCCGGTTGCCCAGGTTACCACGGCTCCATACCCTAACGCTCAATAAGAACCAAATATCCTTTCTCTAGCTTTACTTTTCAGCTTTCATGCTTGACCAAAACGACAGGATACGCTGAGGGGTTCCTCTGAGATACAGTGCAGGATCTCCTTTTGCCACACTTTGCCTCTGTAAATGATGTTATTGTGTTAAATTGAGCTCTTGTCTAATCGGCTTGTTTCACTTGAGTTTGTGCCATGGTGACCTCTAGTGGAGGAGAGGCAAAACGAAATCTCCAGTGCAGTCTCATGACTGAAAGATAAAGCTCTTTCTTAGAAACAGATCATATCAGCGTGACCCATATCATTGTTACAGTATATTAGCATAGAGCCACATGACCAAAGAGCAGAGCAAACAGAGTTTGTTAACCCAAATTTGAACTCCCAGTATAGAATTAGCTGTTTAATAAGCTAACACACAAGCTAAAAAAATATTTATATATATATATATATATATATATATATATATATATATATATATATATATATATATATATATATATATATATATATACAAATCTTTGAAGTCAGACTGAAAATTTCAGCTTTCCTTCCACTGACAGTCAACAATTACATCACTATGACACGTTACATTTAGTTTGTGTGATGAGACGCAAAGAGAAATAAATGGCGAAAGTAAATGTGCTAGCCTGACGAAAATTTATGCTCTGCTGTTTGTCGCTGGATGCTATCCATCTACATAATAATGACGCAGCCTCACCCTCTGTTCTCCAAACAGCTCTCCTCCGACAGAGTGTCAGCAGCTCAGACCCAAATTCTGCTGTGAAGTGGTCTGCACATGCTAATGGGCCAATTATTTACATCCTGTAGTGGCCTGCTGCCATTGAAATTCAAGTGCTGCATTAGTGTGGTTGTATTTTGACACGTTTCGGGCACCATTTTCCAATGAAGTGAACGTATTAGTGATGAATTTTCTGTGAAGTGGCTGTTTGTTTCCCTGCACTGGGTGAAGGGGAGGGGGGTGTCCATGGCTTAGGGAGTCACTAACTGTTTTTACCACAAGGCATCCATCATTTTGTCAATGTTTTTAAAGTTCTGCACCAAGCCACCCTGGAAATAGGAAGAGGAACGAGAGAGGAGAGCAGCCAAACTCACAGCAAATGCCAAAATCTCAACCTTAAATTTGCCCGTTCTTTGTATTCTCAAGCACAATGCCTGTTGAGCTCCTTTCTGGAGGGTTTCAGTGAATTTGAGTTGTGCTTGTTGGCCAGACCAGGCGAGAGTGCAGAGTAAATGCTAATGTAATTAACAGCCCAGATTCCTTGACCTCTGCCCTGTGACACCTTACCGACATCGAGGCCCTGCTGGAGCATTTGGTGGAAGTGACGCCAGCTCTGGAATACCTGAGCCTTCTGGGAAACGAGGCCTGTCCCAACCAGCTGGTCAGCATGGATAAAGATGAGGATGACTATCAAAGATACAGGTCAGAAAATTCACATTCTCAGTAAAAGTTGTTTGGATTTGGTGTCTGTAATATACACATGTATACAAAAGTCTGAATCTACTGTGGAAATTTGGGATTTTTTTTTACTTAAAAATATTAATAAATAAAACTAAGAAATGTTGTGTTTTAATATAAGGTATGACTATTTCAGATTCTAGATTATTCGCAGTACACTACCACTTGAAAGCATTATTATTATTATTTAATTTGCCAAGGGTGTATTAAAGGTGTTGAAAATGACATTTAGCTATTTGTAAGTGATAACTGTACTTTCTGTTTATTAAAAATACAAATAAATAAATAAATATTAGGCATCACAGGAATAAATTAAGTTGTATAATACAATAAAATAGAAGAAAAACCCATAATATTCTTGTATTTTTTTATGTAAAAAAATTAATACTTTTTAGAAAAGTATGTTTTATATTAGCAATATCATACGTGTAGCAGTGCGATATGGCTATATATCGGCACTGATGGGAGGTGTGCATTGCCATATAAGGAGTCACACACAAGAAGTGCCGCACCACGCAGCTCCATGCATTTCAGAATTCTAAACAGGTTTCTGTCAGCGTACACACACCGGCGGCGCATGTCGGCAGCTGTCCACGGCGCCTAGCCACGACTCTGGACACTGTTCATATTTATGCCGCGCCACAAAGCGCCATCTGAATAGTTTCATATTAAATAGTATGCAAATGTGCACGTCTGGTGTGCGATACTTCGAACTGTCATGTGCGCGCTGTGTCGCGGCGCTGAGCAGCGCATCCGGTGTGCGATGCACTTTAGTGTCCCACCAGTGACGATATATAGCCATATCGCACTGCTACGAGTGTGATATTGCGTTTATAAAACAGTTCAACGGCATAATCGTCTATATAAAAAAGAAAATCAAACACAAGAGTCTAAAAACCCTTTTGTATGAGGAACTACTTTCTGCCACCATTCATTCACATCTGCAGACGTCACTGTCATCTTAGAGCTATATTTGAATGATTCTCTAATGTGAGAATCAGCGTGTTAATATCTAAAGTGATGACAAAACGGGATTTTGCTGATATTTTAAGATGATGAGGCTGAATGGCATGAAATGCCATCAATCTAGAGACATTTCCTAGTATTTCTCTGTTTCAGTCGGGAAATCACAATAGTTAACCCCAAAAAAGCCAAAGCAGCACAAACACTACTTGATTGCTGTTGTGTTTGCGATAAGAAAAAATGCTAAACACATGCAGGCAATTCTTTTTTCTTTCTTTTTACTGAACTAGTCTGCAGTAAAAATAAAAAAAAAAAAAAAACAGGAGACTCATTACAAACAAACAGATGGCCAACCAAAAAGTAACTCAAGGTTATACAATGGGTGGCCAACACAAAATACTTACATTCCATATATGTGAGTCCCATCTCACACTCAATACACTACAATTACTATGGTATAAATACAGCACTACATCACACAAAAGAGAGAGAGATCAACTCAGAAAGTCACTTACCTGTTTAATAATGATTTGATCAGCTGTAGTTTGAAATTACACTATTTTTCTCCTCTAAGGGCTTATTATGCGGTCTCGGTCGCCCTCTTGTGAACGGACAATGTCAACCGTCTTTGCTCTGCTCAATGACAGTCTAATAGCCACCAACACGCTGTCTCTCTGAAATTATAAATATTTAATATAGGGACTATCCTTATAAATAAACTATAGTTGCGATCTAAACAATTACATTATTATCTAAAACGCCTCAAAAGTACACTATGTTGCCCAACAACAGCAATATTTGTCAAACTGTAGTGTCCTCTGTTTGTCGCTGTGTGTAGGCAGAGTAATACACAAGGGTGAAGGGTGAAGAGGCTGTAAGAGTGCTGTTATTTGCTGAATATTGCACTGCTATCATTGAATCAGATTCAAGAACCAGACAGAACTGTTGTATATATATACGCCAAAACTAAGCTAATGGCACTAAGTGAATGCTTTAAGCACGTAGTACATCATTAACAAATAGATTTGCTTCAAATCATCCAAATCGCAGTGTCAGCTCATTCAGAAATAACAGTTTGTTGGCAAAAGCCACTAACCGCCACTTCCCTTTGACAGCAAAAGCCGCTAAATCCCGAGAACCAATCAGAAGGCGCGAATCGAATTATATGTATGGCTTTTATGAGGAGAGCGTTTTATTCCGCTTCCGATTTAGATTTTAAAATTATATGGACAATGCACAGATATTAATGTTTCACAATGTTTTTACACTACATCATTTGAATCTAACAAGCTTAGTTTACAATGCTTGGACAGTTTACATTGCTCAACTTACATTAAATCTAAATCCCAAATATCAGAAATGACAAAAGATTGTTAAAATTTAATTAATGTCAATTTTAATGTTATGGATTAAGGCACTTGACAGATTTCATTCATTTTTCTTCTGCTTTTTCCTTGGTTTATCACAGCAAAATGAACTGCTGCTTACTTGACATATTTATGTATTTTTAATTTCAGGTGGTTTGTGTATGAGTTATGTTTGGTAAAGTAATTTCTAATAGCATCTTTAGTGATTTTTCAACTAATCACACTGTCTTGTACCAATAGGTGGATTTAGAGGTTTTTGCAAAAAAGCACAAGGGGATTTAGCTGGTTTTGACGCAGAAGAAAATTTACCTTGTTAAAAATAAAAAGATTTGTCTAAAGTGACATTTTTAAAAAAAGTTATTTTATTTTTTTTTATTTACCAGTAACTATAATAACCTTATCATTACCTATAAAATGAAACTTTTGAACTTAATTAGAGGAACTTGAGAAAATGCTCATTTACAAGAAAAGAGATCTGGTGGATTTAGAGCATCTGAACTCTTCATATGTACAAACACACACACACACACACACACACACACACACATATATATATACACACAATTTGTTTTGCTGATATGTTTTCATTTCTTGTGTAAAAGGAGAAATACCCCAGGAGTGTGTAGTTTGGCAACTTTCAGTAATCTTTTATTTGGATGAACGACTGTTGCACAACACCATAAATCACATTGCACAAGCAAAGAGTGATACTTTAGGCTATAACCACACTCCTCTTAAAGCTACTCACCTCCTTTTCTTTCTTTCTTGTTTTCTTTCTTTTTCTAGACTTGCTAAATCGATTTCATGTGTGAATTGTGATAACCACAAATGAGTGTTTGCTATCCTTTCCTACAAGATGAAACGATGCATTCATTATCAAGCCCAGGCCTATGGGAGTGCAATGCCACGCTATGTTACCACCATTTGTCAGGTTTTCAACATGAAACCCGGCGGTGGGAAGAAGGGAGGGAGAAACGCATTCTTTTGTCTACCTTAGACCTAAGTGCATTTTTCTTGACACTGTGTTCAGTATGAATCATTTACTATACAGATGAACCCAATAGGCGCCACTCTCGCGCACTGTCTCCCATGCTTCACTTGGTGCAGAGGACGACCATTCTCTCCCTGACTGACAGCAGCTGTGTGTTTGTGATGTAATATTCATAATGTGTCACATAGTAATACATCAGTTTGAGCATAATGCAGATTTTATGTCTGACAGGGTTAGGCGAGTGCTCAGGTCATGGCAGGACTGGCCTTGGGCTATGCACTTCTCTGGGAGCTAAAAAAAAAAAATCCAAAAAGAAAAATACGAGCCGTAATGACGCTGTGAAATATCGTACGCCACTTTGCTCTCTTTCAATTAGTCAAATGAAATAAACAAGCATAAATACACTCGGCTGTATTTTACAGCAGTCGCTTAGCTCATTCATCATTGTTTACTTCTGGGGCTCGAGGAGTTTTTTTGTCATATTTTTCTTTTTTAGCTGTAGAAGTACAGCGCTCGACAAGGCGACAGCCATCTGTATGTCCTGTCTCTCTGGAACGCTCTCCAGCCCAATGCTGTCTGTGATTGCATGCTTGTCTCTTGACATCATGACGTGTGTGTGGGCTTAAATATCTGTGTTTGCTGAAGATCAGAAAGTTTAGGGCTAGTTTTGCCTGGGGTGCTTTAAACAACACTTGCTGCAGAGCTGCTCCAACCATCTGTTAGATCAGCACAAACAGTTTCGCAATCGTCAGGAAAACACCTGCATATTTTTCCGCTAACAGTGGCTGTTATTATGTTTGTTTGTAATTGAATCATAACCGTAAAAAAAACAAATCCGCACCACTGTCTGCTTAGTCACTCTTCAGGAATTTGTTACTTTAATAGTTGTTTTTCTAAACAGTAACATGACTGATACAATTGCTTTTATTTAGGGCTCGGGATTTAGGGAAAGTAACTTTTAAATATTTAACTTTGGCTGCACAGTTTGTTCGACTGTTAAGTACATTTACTGCTAGATATAAGTAACCAGAAATTTACACTGCCTGACAAAAAGCTTGTCGCCCATCCAAGTTTAAGGAACAGCAAATAATAAATGATCATTTGGAATCAGAAGTGGCTAATATGAAAGGCAAAGGCCTCTAGATTACGCTTATTTAACCAAAATAAAATATGATCATGCCTTGATTTTTATTATTTAATTAGGACAGTGAGGTCTGACTTAGCTTAGTCAAAAGTTTTGTCACTTAACAGAAACAATGTACAGTATTGAATTTAAAGTCATGGTGCAGTGGAAAAAGAATTAATATTGTGTATGACTCCCATGAGCTTGGACGACTGCATCCATACATCTCTGCAACGACTCAAATAACTCATTAAAATCATCTGGAATGAAGCGTTCTTGCAGGACTCCCAGAGTACATCAAGATTCTTTGGATTCATCTTCAATGCCTCCACCTTCATCTTACCCCAGACATGCTCAATAATGTTCATGCCTGGTGACTGGGTTGGCCAATCCTGGAGCACCTTGTCCTTCTTTGCCTCTACCTGTGGTTTGTAATGTAATAGACAGCACAAATGGCTTGATACCTCAGGCTGTTGATGCTGTCATTAATTCTACAGATTTCTCGCACACCCCCATGCTGAATGTAACCCCAAATCATGTTTTTTTTTACACCAAACTTGACTGATTTCTGTGAGAATCTTAGGTCCATGCGGGTTCCAATAGGTCTTCTGCAGTATTTGTGATGATTGTGATGCAGTTCAACAGATGATTCATCAAAACTAGAAGTCAAGTTATTATTTGTTGCTCTTACAACTGGGATCGACGACAAGACTTTTGTCAGGTAGTGAACATACACTGTATAAAAAGCCACATAACCATTAATTTTTTTAAATGTCTTATGTTAATGTAGACTAATCATTTTGTGTTTTAGGTTTGTTACCAAAATATTTCTTTTTGCTTAATGCCAGAATCATGAGAGTGAGAATTTTTAGAAATTTTTATTACTTTCTTGACAGTCAGAAGTTTGCATGCATATTTGGTAACATTACCTTTAAACTGTATGACTTCTGGGTATCCTTTCACAAGGTTTTCTCAGTAGTTTGATGGAATTTTGGCCCATTATTCCTGACAGAACTGGTGTAAGGTAGTCAGGTTTGCAGTCTGCCTTGCTCATAAACACCTTTTTGGCTCTGCCCACAAGTTTGAACTCACAGCTTTGTGATGGCCACTCTAAAACATTAGCTAAGATTTGATTTCCTGGCTGATGTCTTAAGACTTTATTATGTATATATTTCTACATAATGTTCTTTTGTCATGATGCCATCTATTTTGTGAAATGCACAAGTCCCTCCTGCAGCAAAACAGCCCCACGAGATGATCCTGCCACCCCCGTACTTTACAGTCGGGATGGTGTTCCCTGACTTGTAAGCTTCTCCCTTTTTCCACCAAATGTAAGAATGGTCATTATAGCCAAACAGTTAAATTTTAGTTTTATCAGACCACTTAAAAAATCTAAGTCTTTTTCTCTGTGTGCATTTCCACTGCAATCTAATTAACTAAGCAAGTTAGGGTAATCAGGCAAGTCATTGTGTAATGATGGCTTGCTCTGTAGAAGATCGAAAAAAATATATATATATATTTATGGGGGCTAATAATATTGACCTTAAAATGTTTTTTTAAATATATATATTTGTTTATTCTAGCCGAAATAAAACAAATAAGACTTTTTCTAGACAAAGACATATTATAGTAAATACTGTGAACAAAATTCCTTGCTCTGTTAAACATTATTTGAAAAATATTTCAATTAGCTAAAAGAAATATTTCAGGAAATAACGTGAAAATGTCCTTGGTCTGTTGAAAAATATTTGAAAAAGTATAAGTACTTTTGGGACACTATTTTTATTTTATTTTATTTTTTGAAGGGGGGGGGGGGGTATTTTTTATTGCCCCTTGCCCACCGATTGCCATTTTTGGAATTTTTTTCCATGTCATATAGTTTTACAAAGATACAATCTAATTGCATAGCTTTTATTGTGCTCCTGGCCAAACTACTAATATTGCTTTGGTGGAAATATCAGAAACCTCCAACACCAACACAGTGGATTCGTGATGTCCTCTTTTTCCTGAAGTTGGAAAAATTTGACTGTCTAAAGATTCATCTAACCAATTTAACAAGATAATGTGGTACCCTTTTAGGAAATATATGCAAGAACATGTTTTATTGTCAAATATAGTCCTTGCTCCAGGAAATTGATTGTTTTTGTTCCCTAAGTTCAAAGTAGAGTGGATTGTCCCAGCAGGCACAGGACATCAACATGACGTCAGATTGACATTGTACCCCAATGTCAGTGGATGTTGCAGTTTGTTTGGAAATGAAAATCGGGTTGAAGTCAATGTCCAACATTCAACCTAAAATTAACCAAATATCAACATCTAATGATGTTACAGCTTGACGTTTTGTGGACATTATCATGTCATCTATCAGACATTACATTTTGGTTGCCATACCTGACAAATAAATGTATTTGACATCACTATGACGTTGGTTTAAGATTTTGGCTCGATGTTGGAGTTTGGTCACTTTTCAACACAACCTAAAATCAACCAATAATCAACGTTTTTTGACGTCGTTACTGATCATCAAAATAATGTTGGCTAGACAGACATTGAATTTTAGTCACTTGACGTCATGTGCTAAATCTTTCCTAATATTAACGTCTTATGATGTTGTGTACAATTGTAGTTTTTGTTAAGCCACATTATTATTTACCTTTTTATTTGTTGGTTTGTTTTTGTTTCCTTTTATTTCATTGTACACTCTTAAGTTGATACTATCTATATATATTTTTGTATGTAATTGTTTTTTGTCTTTTTTATTGTAATTTGCCATAAAATTCATAAATAAAATAATAATATATATATAGATTTTTTTTTAAAAGATTACAAAAATCACAGGAGGGCCAATATATTTATTTTATTTCAAATGTGTGTATATACAGCAAATTTATAATAATAATAGTTTGGTTAAAACATTGTTTATTTCAAATCCCCTCCCCCAAATTAAATTAAATTAAATTAAATTAAATTAAATTAAATTAAATTAAATTAAATTAAATTAAATTAAATTAAATTAAATTAAATTAAATTAAATTAAATTAAATTAAATTAAATTAAATTAAATTAATAGTCTGCCTTTTTCTCTTATCCACAGTGTAAAAACTCAAAACAATGTTTCAAAAAGACACAAATGATGTAAGTAAATTAAAAAAAGTTAGTTTTGCTCAAGTATCTTTTCTTCAGACGACTGATCTACAGCAAATCTACAGTACTGGGTTGTTGCTGTACTTACACATTTGAGTGTGCACATGCGCAAGAGACAGACTGGCCTGTTTATGCAAATACAGATAAACTCTGAATTGATGCAGTGGAAAACACATCCCTGCACGTTTTGGATTCAGGCTTATCTTAATAGGATCAATCTGCAATTGTGTTCTCTGTGATCCATCAGGAATAAACACGTAGCATGGGTTCGCCTTCGTCCTTCATCATTGTCATCATCACGGGTTTGTTGCTGGCTTTTGCATGAGAGCTCGGTTGGGAATCTGTCACTGCCCATATACACATCTGTTCACACCCTCCACTTAGTGTCTCTCTCTCTTTCTGTCTGTCTGTCTCTCTCTGTCTCTCTCTCTCTCCGTTTGAAGTCTTGACATGCCTCTTCCTCCATTCCAGTCAGCCTGTGAAAGAATCTGTTGTCATCTATGTATTCCTGCTATTATCTCACGTCATTTTCTCTCGCTGAATGAAAGACAGAGAGTGTGCGAAAGCGTAAAGAGATATCTGTGAAGCTGCGCAAATGACAGCTTGGCAGATTCTGTCAATGCAGGGTTTTCATCTGTTTGTATGTTGTCCGTATTTTTACATATTTTGAAGTTAATTACCTATTTACAAACATCGCTGCGGTTAATTTAATGCCTTTTGACGGGAGTGTTGGTTTGAGTTTTATTTTATGTAGTTGCCTTGCAGATTAGAGTTTGATTCGTCGTCTTTGTGTTACAGAGAGATTTTTTTTTTTAAACTTGTAGTAGATATAGGTATGTACTACTATTTTCAAACTTTTTGATGCAAGAGACCCTCTTTCTAAAATATAGGCTAATGACAGATTGTATGAACTTTAAGGAACAAAATAATAAATAAAAAATAAATAATTAATAAATATATAACTAAATAATTGTAAATAATGTAAATAATTCATTGATTCACTTCTCTTCGGCTTAGTATCTTTATTGATCAGGGGTCAATACCACACAGAAACGCCAACCGACCCAGCCGAGGCTCGAACCGGCGACCTTCTTGCTGTGAGGCAACAGCACTACCTACTGCGCCACTGCGTTGCCCAATAATAATAATAATAACAATAATAATAATAATAATAATAATAATAATAATAATAATAATAATAATAATAATAATAATAATAATAATAATAATTTGATAATATAAGTCATGTTTATTTATCATCTGAATTTTGACTTTTTGATACATTGTTTCATTTTTGCTTTCAAATTGAGTTATTTAGGCTTAATTACTATTTTTATTATTTATTATTTACTTATTTATTATTTGTAATAATATTGTTTTTATTTAATATGTTTATTGCTTAATACTTACATTGTTGTTCTGGGTTGGACTGTCGAATTTATGGGATTTTCTTTTGAGTCAAACAATTAGTAATAGTTTTTGGAGCTCTTGAACTTGCGTAAGGGGCTGCAATATCGAAGTTTGACCAATGAGGCGCTGTAGCGCAGAACTGTAATTGATCCAATAGATACAATCCAATAGAAGAAGATGAGACGCTGGAGTTCAACCGAGAGAGTGGAAAAGTTTTACTAAACCGCAAACAACAGCAACAACAAACACGCTGTTAAGTGTAAACGACCTAATATACTGACCTCAACGTTGTTTTGATGTAAGGACAAGTTTGATACAAGCAAATAGCGTTTTACCGTTAGCGAAGAGTGAATCTGCTTAGAATTGTGTTTAGCCTAATATGTAAAATATTGTTTGTCTGGGCAATTTCGTTTCATTAACAAAATAAACTCAATAAAACATATAACAACGCTTCTGGTCACGTTACGTCACGTTTTGAAATACTGCTAAAATAATATTCAAAATAATATAAAAGAAAAAAAAATCGAATATATATACATGTTTTTTATCCATAAGCATTACAAAAGCAGATAGTAGGGACAATTATGCACTAGTAAGCATGATATTGTAAACATTTTTATTGAATATATTGTTTTTATATAGTTATATATATATATATATATATATATATATATATATATATATATATATATATATATATATATATATATATATATATATATATATTGTTGAATTATATTGTTTAAATAAATACAATCCAATTATTTAACTTTTATGCACCTGTTTTAATAATGTACTTTAAATTGTTCAAGTTTTAAAACTAAGTTCTGTAAACTCCTATAAAACACGAGCAAATTACTTTTGTGACCTGTAATCTCTTTTACTAAAAATCTGCTTTGTATTTGCTACTTTTAATTTGATCTGTAGGTACTTTGTACTACATAAGCTGACAAATCTGAAGTTCCTGGACACCAGGAGAGTGACCCAGTGGGAGCGGTCAGAGGCCCAAGCACGTGGAGCTTTCATGAAGGTGGTCAAGCCCAAAAATGACCAAGTAAGTGCTTTCAATTTACTACGAAGTCAGAGACACGTGACACTACAGAATCAAGGCTTTTTCTAATCGACAGAAAAAGGTCTGGTTTAGTAGGTGTCTCAGTAGCCGTTTAAGTATCTTCCTCTATGCAATGTGGCTGAATAACTACACACCCTGACCATGTGAATGATTTGCGTAACCCTCCCCTTTCTGTGCAGATGACTATAGGAACTTAAAAGGCTAAGGCACCGTAAGCTAATCCATCCCACTCCTTCTTAGCCTCCATTGTTTGTTCGCCGCAAATTGTCAGAATCTCTTAAGAGGTTACTTGTACGCAGCTCTTTGAAGACGTGGCCTTTCATTCTCGCCTGACTGTTTAGAGGAGGGTCTTTTTAATGACCACGACCTGACCTCTTTCTGTATGCATGAGCCCAGATCAAAGTGGACGGCGCCTGTCCGCTCGGCCTTGCATCGCGCGGCGTGACAGCGCTCCCGATCGGACTGACAGCTCACGTTCACGACAGTCACCATCGCTTAATTATCCGTCGCACACACAATTATTTCTCTCTCTTGCTTGCTTTTGAGAGTCCTAGTCTTCAAGCACATCTCCGTTCACCTCTTTGCTTGCGTTTATGAAAGAATGGCTTGATTTTGTACAAGTGTAGAATCATAAATGTTTAGCTTGTGGTTGAATCAGGTCGGCGTGTTGTGTATACATGTGTACAAAGAAAGAAAAGAGTATTTTTCGAGTCAACATTCAGAGGAGTTGAGATTGTCTTTTTGTTTGGATGATGGTGAAGTCACTTATTTTGTTTCAGCATTAAAGCGACTGAAAAGTGAAAAGCATGCAATGGAGTTAACCTCATCCGGGCATGTTTTTAGTTTGGAGGATAGTTTGTCGGTTGGAAAATGAGAAAGGATGACTGGAAAATGGAAAATAAAGTGTTGTGCAACCTGTCTGCTTAAATAAGACGAGACGTTTCAGGACATGGCGATTTGAGAGTGATGAAGATGGATAAATGATCACATGTGAAACAAATAAAACAATTTCAGTTAAAACGGTAACATAATGCCACAGTAAATCCATTTTGAGCACAGCTATTGAGAAAGTTCCAGCATTTAATGCTTAGCGGCCGCACTGCTGAAAAGTACAGTGAACTCTAAATATCTAGAACTCTTCCAAATAATGACCTAGATAGTGTTTATAGTTTTCAGGGTTTGTATCTAATCCAAATCTTTTGTAAAAGATCTTCTATGAAATATTCTCTTTCAAAATGGAATTGCCTTTTGCAGGCTTGACATTATGTGGTATTTTGGGGGGATTGAGTACGCAAAGCGAAAAAAAAGCTTTTCGAAGTTTAGAAGTAGGGTGTCACACTGGCGCAGTGGGTAGCATGATCACCTCATGGCAAGAAGGTCGCTGGTTCAAGACCCAGCTGGGTCAGTTGGCATTTCTGTGTGGAGTTTGCATCTACTGCTTGTGTTTGTGTGGGTTTCCTCCGGGTGCTCCGGTTTCCCCCACAGTCCAAAGACATGCGCTATAGGTGAATTGAATAAACTAAATTGGCCGTGGTGTATGTGTGTGAATGATAGTGTATGGGTGTTTCCCAGTGATGGGTTGCACCTGGAAGGGCATCCACAGCATAAAACATATGCTGGATAAGTTGGTGGTTCATTACACTGTAGCAACCCCTGATTAATAAAGGGTCTAAGCCGAAAAGAAACTGAATGAATGAATGAAAGTTTAGAAGTATAGTTGTCTACAGTCCACATCAATCTGTTGTTAATTATACATTTGTAGTGTTCATTTCATTGTTGGTGTTTTTTTAATCAGCATTGAATCAAATATTAGGAACAGTATATATTTTTTATATATTATTTTATGATTTTTATCTTTTTATAACTATATGGGCCCTATCACACACCCGGCGCAACAAGGCACAAGGCATGTAGGGTGTGATTTGTTGCTATTTTCAGCCTGGAGCAGGAGTCATTTTCATGTTTTGCACAATGTTGTTTAAATAGCAAATTTGCACAACTTCATGTACTCATGGGCATGCTGGTCTGAAAAGAGGTGTGTTAAGGGCACATTGCTTTTTTAAGACAACTGAAATAGGTCGCGCCATTGAACTAAAAGCTGGCCTTAAGTCAATGGCGCAGAGTTTTTATTTTTTAAAGTGTGCCTTAGTTATGCACCTATGCCAAAATGCTTACACATTGCTTATGTAACAGGATGGACAGCAATACACACTTATCTTTACATATGAAAAGAATTATAGAATTAAAATGTAAAAAAATATATATTTAAATATAATTTATACATAATATATATATTTCTACATAAATATAAAAACACTACCTCCATGCCTTCTTCACCTTGGATGCTGGGCTTTGTAATCTAGCTCTGTTATAGTCAGTTTTTTCATCAATTTATAAACAATACATGCATTTGTATAATGTTATTATTATTAGTAGTATTTTTTATATGCATATTTATATTTGTTTTAATAAAAACAAGTTTAGATTTGTCCACCTGTCGTTTTTGGAGATGTATGCATCACCATATAGGTTATTATTGTTCTTTTATTGATTTGCTGGAAATTAGAACTGAATTTAGAAATAATTTTAAAACAAATCTTTCCACTTAGCAAACAAAATTATGTTTTATTTAAAATAAATATGTAGGCTATGGTTGTCTTCAGTGGAGTGAGTCTACAACTGTTTTCTTACTCTGTGAAAGTAAAGAGCAAGCGTAAAGTAAAGAGAAAGTAAAAAGGCCAAATGGAGGAGGCTCATTCTTTAATCTCATGCAGCTGAATGGTCTGTTTAACTGTTTGAAGCATTCAGTTTTTCCACTTACAAAGTTCGTCATGTAAATATCAAATGCACCATGGCACGACACTTAAAGGCAATGGGAGATGAGACTCTGATTGGTTTATTGCATGTTATTCTCAAATCACACCCATAACTCTTTAAGAGAATAAACACAACCCTGTTAGACCATGTACCGGGCCGCAGACCATATTTTCTGTCCTTAAAATAGCAAAAGTGGATTCAGACATGCCCTTAATGCTTTTACGCAATGCACTTTAGACTTTGCACTTAAAATGTTGACATAGAGCCCCATGTTTGTTAATATGTTAAATATTATGAGAACATTTTTCAGTAACAGTATTTCAATAAACTCAATCAAGTATTTCAATAAAGTGCATTTTTGTTTGATAAATTAGCCACTAAACTAACAAAATGTAAAATAGTCACATTTCCTCGTGAGATCATACTGGAAAGTGCAAGTATTAAGTTATCTTTGACATAAACTGTCAAACATACAAGTTAAGGTGCAAATGTACAAAAAGATATAAATAAATAAAGCACAAGTCCATTTAATGAGAAAAATATGTTAGAGAAATCACATCTATATCAGTATATTAGATCAATACAATCAGCATATTAGTAACAACAAAACTCAAACAGACCTTACCTCCTTGGGCGTTAAAAGAAATTATTTAAATGTGAGATGTTGTGATGTGTACATTCCAAGACGAAAACTCAGAAGACTACAATTGAGGCATTTGAGGGAGAAACAATACTTGCTTATAGAGAATAACTATATAGAGTAACATTAGCTGTTTTTAAAATTTTATACAAATCGAGTTAGAAAAGTGTGTTATAAAAAGTATGAATTGATTTTTGTATGTACTGCACCTGCCATTCATCATTATCTCATTATCTACCCATGTCAGTTTCATCACTTTACGACCATTGGACGTACACTTCAAATTCTCACTGGAAATAGTATGTCATCCGGGTCCTTCTAGTTAGTTTTTTTGTAATTCTCTGAATTGTATACTACTCTAAATTGCATGCTGTGAACTCACTGCTTTTCACATACTACATATGAGTATTAGGGAGGTATACAGTTTCAGATGCACCAGTCTTTTTTGTGCCCAAACAGCTGAATTACATATTAAAACAGGGTGAAAATGGAAACAACCTCGTAATTTATTCTTTCAAGCTTTGTTTCTTCCAAGCTTTGATACTGATTAGAACTTGGTGGCGATGAGGCCTTAGAATATTCTGAGAAGGTCTTTAAAAAGTCCTAAAAAGGTATTGAAATTATCTTCAGGATTCCTGCATATACCCTGTAAAAATAAAGGTGTTAGAAACCGTAATAGGAGCCCTATAATACATAAAAATACTTTAGATCAGTTACTTAATTTACCAATTTAAATTTAGCCAATTTGAAAATATGTTTGCAATAAAAGAAATCAATGTTATCTAGCATTAATAAATCCCATAGAATCGCATCATATGTTGTTAAAGTACACATGAAATCAAAACTAACCATATTGATTTTGTCAGCTCAAATGGCTAGTTTTGTGGTGAACATTTAATCTGTGCATGCCATTAAGAAAAAAAGTATGTTTGCCCTTTAATCTTTAATTAAAAATCTAAAAATGCACTTCCTGATTGTTTTCAGTTAAATTCTCAGATTACATATGTCTGAGGTATTAGGCGTGGTTAACGTACTCAACTACGGCCCTCCAACTGTCAGATTTAACAGCGTTATGATGACAACACACAGAAATGGTGAGGAAGAGGTTTCTTTAAGGTTGTAATAACTCTTGTGAAACCCTGTTCCCAATTTTTCTGAATGAAATGCTTACTTTATAACATCCAATCAGCTCGCAGTAGAAAACGAAACAAACCCCACCCACCGTTTTCTCATTTAATATTCCATTTCTCTAGTAACTGCATCACAAAATAAACAAAAAATTGTTGCAGCTTCCAGTTCATGCAGACTTTAAATCATTATCCCTAATCTGTAAACTAATATTACCAAGTCAAACCTTATAGCAGAAGTGTTAATGTTTCCAAAGTCTGAAAGTCTCCAGTAAACAGACAAGAATATGTCTGGCCTGTTCCCCGTCAGACACTGAAGCAGATTAAACAGACTCTGCTGTAAGGCCCCTGTCTTCTCCACAATAACTGCTATTGTAGGGGCCTGGTGAGAGGGAGAAAGTTGGCTGTACTCTGATGTCCCATGTCTGCGCCTGACGCAGCTGTCACGCCAACGTTTGCCTGGCGTTTGTTTTGATTTAGATGAGACATGATGTGGCAGCCATAACAAGCTCTGTGGGGCATGTGTACTCTCTGTCTCTAATTGGCTTCATCATCATGCCGATTGTCTACTGACCAATAGTGCAGGTCACCAATTAATGAGCGCCAGCAACGAGCTAGAAGATGATGGCATAATTAGTTATTTGTGTTTGCTTTTATTCTTCATCCAGCGGGGTGTCTTACGTTTAAAGACATGCTGGCGTTAACATTGTTACAGCAGACTGTAATTAGCTCTTCCTGCTTTTCGAATTCCCCATCAAACCCTGTACACGACAGCGTGCCGTTGTAGCATTGTTGTACTCATTGAATATCTCATCTATGCCTGTCTGTTAGGTCTTACCCACTGTTTTGTTTCTTGTCTGCCTAGTTTTAATTGTTTAATGAATAAAGAATTACTGAATGTTAGTTGCAGTGTGACTGCACTGTTACACAGCATTATGAAACAGTGTTATTTTGTTTTACTTAAAGAGCCCCTATTATGGGTAAAAAAAAAAAAAAATAGAATCCTGGACATTTTAGAAGATTTAGAAACCCGGTCAGATGAATTTTTTTAAGTGCCAAAAAGGCCCGTCTCTGTGGGTCTGCAGTGCGGGAGTGCTGACAGTTTACGCGCCACAGAACAAAATGGGTAAACGAGATAGGATTTTTCACTAAATAATCGATCGCGGGTGTTTGGTCATATTAGGCGGATACAAAAAAAGTGTAGAAGGATGATAATAATAGTAAAAAAATGTCACAAAATATTTTTGGGCGGCCCACCCAAGTAAAGTTTATGTGTGGGAAGCTCTGGCATATAAATATTAAATTCTGCAGCTCCTGGTCAACTATAATTCAGACTTAACATTGCAAATCTTTTCGATGTGACTATTGTGAATGCGCACATTACGATATCGATGTTAAAACTATGTATTGTGCAGCCCTAAAATAAAATATAAGCTAATATAAGGCTTTTTGAGCTTTTTATTCCTTAGGATTGCTTTGTGAGTTCATATAATTATCTTACGCATCATTATATATAATCGTGTTAACACATAAATTAATTAATGCCGACATTTTTTTGCACGTTAGCACAGTTTTTATTATTATTTTTATTATTGTAAAAGCTCACTGGTTCTAAATGCACACAGAGGCAAGCAGTGGATCCCAGGAGGTGTGGGATGTTGAACAGTGTATACTGGCTTGGGATGAATGTCATCACATGTCTCAACCAATGAGAACATTTGTGTTAGGCCTAATGCTGGATTCACAGCAAACACAGAGCACTGCATCACTCTCTCTTGCTTACTCACGGAATGTTTTTCACTTCAAGCTAATTTTCCACTTGAATTTAATTTCTTGCACTTTCACAGAAAATGCGGCTTGGATGAATTTGATGCAATAATTAGCCTGTTTGTATTGACAATGTATTTAATCTACTTATTCAAACACTTAATTTAGCTTTTGGTGTGAGCTAGGGTTGGGTATAGTTTGAGGTTATAACAATACCAGTGCTAAATCGATATTTTTAAAAGGGCACCAGTGCCTGAACCAATACCATTGAGCCACAAAATTATGGTGGGTGATTCATTTTAATTGAACAATATAATTAAATTTAAAAGTGTACATCATTTTATATTTTATTTAACTGAATTGAATTGCTTTAATATATTTCTTTTGAGCATTTGTTTGTAGCAGGAATTTAACATTTACATTATGCAATTAACATTACAATAGCTTACTACTAACCTGTGGAAAGGCTGTCATCAAAATTAGGGAACACTTTTTTTTCTAGGGTTGATGCTTGTGACTACGTTTACATGGACATCAGTAATCTAAATATTTGCCATAATCTGATTAAGACAATAATATGATTAATGTGTTTGCATGAGTTGCTCTTTGAATGTTCCTTTATGATCCTGTTTTACAAGGTATACATAGATTAATGCCATTGCGTGACCATGCTATCCAAGTTTCCTCCAGAGTTCCATGTAATTTCGGGTGTTTAATTTGTCATTTGTCGACTTTAACTGCAGTTTGACACTTTCACTTTCATTGGTATTGGATGAGAATATGAAGTAAGGACTGGTGGAAGAGTGTTGTTTTAAGAAAATTTGATTCCAGCACACCGAATGGAAAGAAAAAGTATGCTTTTGTTGTACCCCTTGATGCTTCATCTTTGTCGCAGCACCAGTGGCACCGAAATTAGGCACCAAAACCTAATTCGGTCTGGTGCATACCGGTTACATAGGTACCAGTACCATAATAGCACCGTGTTTCGGTACCCAACCCTAGTGTGAACATAATTTGTGTTCATATTATAAAACATCCAGTGCAGTCAGTGGCATTGCGCAAAGCTGTGAAGGAAGGTTCTGAAGTGAAGTAAAGATTTTCAGTGCTCAAGGTAGCAGGGAGGAGTAAACACTGTATAGGGACGCTGTAGTTCATAGCACAGTTCATGCATAAATCTCTCATCTCTTGAGCTGATTATGTGAGAACAGTGTGGTGCAAGGGCAGGACCTGAGAACCATTGATGTGAAGATTACTTAATTATCACACAATAAAACCTAAAAAGTTAAGGTAACTCAAACCATTTGAGGAAACCGATTGTAACAAACCATTTAAGTTCAAAAGCTAATCCTAATGAGTACTGTGAACTTAATCCATTTGAGTTAAAGAAGCAATTTGAGCACAGTAAAACCCAATAAATGAAGAGAACTCAAACCATCTGAGTACTGTAAAACGAAACAAGTTAAGGCAACTCAAACCGTCTATATGAGTACTGTGAACTTACTCCATTTAAGTTGAAGTAATGAGGTATTTAATTAACTCATTACCTTCAACTCTGAGTTCAAAACTCTTTTCAAATGAGTAGAATTAACCTTTTAGGTAAATTTTGAGCTAACTACACTGGCAAATAGATTTAGATTTAATTTGCTTATATTATTGTGATTATTGTAAGTTTAAATTTACTGGATATTTTTTATTGTAAACATTACAATTGTAAAACATTTGACCAATGTATTTAGGTGTGGTAAACACAGTATGAGCTGGATAATTGACTTTTGGCTGTTGGATTATCAGGAAAAAATTGCTTTTTGTAGCTGCAACACAGCAGCCTGTTGTAAATCATTCCTTTACTGAGTACACATGTAACTTGTAAGAAGGTCACTGTAAAATAAAGTGTTACCAAAAGCAGGATAAACAGTGTCATTCCTTAAATTGGTTTAAAAATAAATCATGCAAAAGTTCATAAAATCTTTTGCTATTCTCAGCTGTGCCACTCTGCATAAAAACAAGAACAAAATATTGTTATTTAGCATTATTCTTAAAATTTTGTGTGATTTATCAAAACATCTTTAATTATGTTTTGAAGCAGAAAAATTATTTACATTATTTACATTGCAGTTGAATGTTTACATTTTAATGTTTAAAGGTTGCATTTTAGACTACTATTCTATCCTGATACTATGCTGTGGTTCTATAATACAGTGGTCCCCAACCACTGGGCCGGTGCATGGATCAAATGATACTGGGCCGCACAAGAAATCATTCAGTATTTCTGTTTTATTTATTATCTGAGTCTAAACGGTCTCTTACTCTTTTATTTTAAAAAAATGACTGTATTCCCTCAATTACATCTCGGTCATTTGAGAGCCAAATTTAACCCACAAGCAGCAAAATGAGTAAGAAACAGACGTCTTTAGAACGTTTCTTTGCCAAGGGGAAAAAGCCCAGTAAAAGACAACAAACTGCTAAGGAATAGATCCGCAACCCATTTGTCAACAAATCAGGTGAATCCAGCATGTCTGCGCAAGAAGGTCAACTGCTGGAGATTGCAAATGGCGGTGGCCTATAAGCCGATCACATATTGCATCTTTTCTGCATGCAAGTTTGTTATTTCCAAAGCGGGCACGCGGCTTGCGCACGCATATTGGGAGCGATGCACGCAAGCAGTGCTACGCACTCGCACCTTCCAGGCGCATCTAGTTAAAACATCTAACTCTTCAGAATGCCGCAAGCACACCGTGATTCACGTGACAAGAACTAACCAATCAGTTTCAAACCTTTTATGGAATATACACATTTCTCAGACAAACAGCACACCCAAACACTGTAATGTTTTTTTTTTGTTTCTCTATAAAAAAACTGTTGATGGTTACATACACATGATCTACATACATACATACACCCACCTGCGCTCCCCCACCCACCCCCGATAGTGGTAAAATTGTCAAGTGTTGACCGGTCCGCTGTGATAAAAAGGTTGGGGACCATTGCTCTAATACACCAAAAGTTGTTATTATTAGTAGTAGTATTTTTATAACAGCCCAGGAAATTTAAATACAGCATGAATACAATAACAGTACAACTTCTTCACCTTCTATCTAAAAGTTTCAAATTATCCCCAAAGCGCAAAGCAAATAGCTGGACAGAAATTGCTCTTACAACATTCAAAGAGTTTTCTCTTTATTGTCTCCCAAAGTGACGTGGCACTTACCAAATGTGTTGAAATGTTTTGCGTCTTTGCAATTTGCCCAAGGTGACATTTATTACAGCCTGTTGCAAATCTCTTTCTCTTCTGCATTGATTTTTTTTCCCCCTCCCACCATGCACTGGTGGTCCTACAACTATATATTAATGTAAGTGGTTGAAAATGAGCTGTCTGGCTGTTGTTGTCTGGTGTCTCTGCATGGCTGATGTGTGCTGGAAGGGCGGGAGCTGTAGTTATGAGGACAGCGTAATTGGGCCTGTGTTTTATTGGATTTCTAGAGTGCTGAAATGGAGTGATCGGACCAGCTTAAAGAAAGACAGAGATAGGAAAGGGAGAGGGATAAACAACTACCTTGAGTAAACAAGGAAATTCAGAAAGGATATTCAGGGATTTCTCTCTTTTTCCATCTCTTGCTTAAATCCACTGTTAAGGGAAGGAACATGAAAGCCTTAAGCTGTTCTTTTGGGAAACTGGGTGTGTAGGAATGCCATAATTTGATATATTTTTTGTAGAGGACTTAAATGTCATTGAATGTGATTGTGTGAAACCACACTAAAACCAATAACAAAACAAAAAGTGCAGCTAAATTCATTTAGCATTTTTTAAAAGCATTATTAACATTATTCTTATATATAATCAACTAAATGATTTGTTGTTTGAAGTACAAAATGAATTATTATTATTATTATTATTATTATTATTATTATTATTATTATTATCATCATTATTATTATTATTATCATCATTATAAAACTACAGTTTAATAAATGGACTCAAATGTAATGAATCATTATTTGTATTGCATGCACTATATTAAAATTGAATATATAAGTAAAAGTATTTATTTAATTAAATACAGAATAATTTATTATTATCATCATCATCATCATCATTATTATTATTATTATTATTATTATTATTATTATTATTATTATTATTTTAGAGCTTATATGAAACAATGAAATAATAAATGCCTATACATCCTTTTTTTCTGACTACAAAGTAGCTGCTTTGGTAGCTACGTAAGGATATAATGGCTCTGAAATGTCAGCTAGATTATGCTTGGATAAAGCTTTGACTTGATTTTCTCACCACGATACACATTTTCTCCCACATCCTCGTCCTGTGTAATGAAAAACAGACGGCCCAACTGGAGGAGTTCAGTGCCGAGTCCCATCAGTTCTAGTCACACAAACTCAGCTCTCCGTAATCCATGCTGGCAGAGCCAGGAAAGTTATGAGGTCGATCTCCTTTCTGCATTTTTCATATTAATCTGCCTCTCGTCAGAGAAGTTCATATCAAGGCAGCGAAATAAAAGACAGACCACCTCAGTGAAGCTGCCTGATAGCGAGTGATTATTGTATTTTTCAGTCTGTAAGCTCTGTAGAAAGTGAGATGGACAGAATTCTTCTCTTTTTCTCTAGGTATCATCCCTCTTGTGGCTTGCTGCCGAATTCATCTCTCCATGTGAGAATTATGACTTCCCTGAAGCATTTAAACATAATAAACAGCAGGAGCACCTATGTACCTTCGCTGTTTGCTGAATCATTTTATGGATACATTTTTCCTAAAAGGGCCTTTTAAAATATATTGTTACAGTTTGGTGAAGCAGATTGTTTGGAAAGAGTCATTATTGCCATTTTCTACAGGCAAGCTTAACTAAAAGTTTTACGTCTCTTAGAAACGTTCAAAATTCTTAATAGTGGCTTATGACCACTGTTTAGTCATATGCTACTTTAAATGCTTGTGTACACTGTTTTGTCAGTGTTTGTCATTGTCAATGTTTTTTGTGATATTTTTTGCCATTTATACATACTCAAGTGATTTTCTTAGTCGTTAGAAATGTGTCCTGCCTAGTACCACCAAGATGTGTACCTGAAAAAAGTATGAATCTCATTGATCGACCAGTTTTTAACCTGATGTGTTAAACAAAAAAAGTCACACACTTTTACACATTATGTTTTGCATGTTGGTGTGCAGGGTCTAGCCATTTAGTCATTCAGCAAAAAAAAAAAACTGTCAGCGTTTGGGTAAAGTATGGGTAAAGATTGTCCTGCTGTGCACGGGCCTTAAAGGAAATATTTTATAAAATCATAGTCTTCACTTCTGTCGCTGGACTTGCAACGTTCCAGCAGACACCAATATTTTCCAATTTTTTAAAAAGATGCGTCACTGTCTGACCATCCAACGCAATCTCACGGCAATTCGTAACTTTTTGATTTAGTGGCTAATTCGTATGATTTCGTACGACCTAATTCGTACAATTTACTACGATTTTCTCCTCATCCAATGACGGTTGGGTTTAGGGGTGGGGTTGGGTACCACGCCTCTTTAAAATCGTACATTTTTGTATAACTGAACTCGTACGAATTAGCCACTAAACTGACAAAACGTAAAATACTTACATTTTCTCGTGAGATCAGGCTGGACTGACATTAGGCATGGATATAAACATTTTGATCATGATATTAAATATTTTGCAAAACAACGTGAGAGTATTTTAAATACGCACTTACCAATAGTTGATAATGTAACAATATCGGAGTAGTTTCTGGTATTTATTTCAATAACAAAAAAGTTCTGATAATTTATATGTATCAACTGAGAGATTTAAAAAAAAAAAGTCCTGTGAAAAGTAATTTTTTTTTAAACAATTTTAATTAATTAATTAATTAATTATTTTTTTGCCAAGATGAATTGTGAGCACACATGTAATGCATTATCTTTTTCATTCATACTGGACACTACAGAGCAAACCTGCATATAAACTGGACATGTGTATTACAGAAGTAAAGACATCAAACATCCCTGGAGTTAAAGGTGGTTGCTATGGCAAAAATATCATGGTAATAAAATATAAAATAAAAAATAATAATTAGACAAATCAGACATTTAGGCCAAAAACAGGGTAAAGCTAAAAAGCTTTGTGTCATACTTTTTAATAAAATTAGTCAAACAAAGAACAAAGATTCACATTACAAACTACAAATCACAATACTCTATATAAATAAAACAAACAGTGGTTTATTTTGCAAATATAGACATACAGTATAAGACAGTAATCGGATCAAACATGAATGCAGTAATAATCAAGAAAAAGTTTAATGTTGATTTGTGTTCTTCAATCCAGATGCTTTGTATGGGTATTATCTATATTCTGTTTACAAGCAAACTGTATCACACACATGCTAACGTTACTGTAGTATATTTATGTATTGGATAGACAGATTATAGGTTTTATTGTTGTGAGATTCTCATCATAGGGAGGATCAAGGAATAAGGTAATTGCCCATTCCTAATTTGTTGTTCACTTTAAGCATCTGATAAAGTGTTTGGACTCAGAAACTGAGACGTGTAACATCAGACTGAACAAACATGTTTAACTGATCTACAAATGTAACTGTAACTTTTTTTGACGACATTTTCTACGCACAAACCTGACCATGTTTTTTATGTGTCTGTCAAACTATCTTGTGTATCTTGAGTTGTGTGGTTGAGTGCAGCTCATCCACAAACATAACAGTCAGATTTATTACATGCATTGTCATCAACACTGTGTTAAATTAAACCAGCCACAACTTCTTGTGAATCTGCAGCTCTTTCACTAAGCATGTATGAACACACACACACATACAGCTTGTGTGGGCATGTTATTTGTTTGTTTTGTTGGTGTATATGAAGAAATATGGGAACACTTAATTTTAATTATCATTGTAAATGCCACTTCGTATGCTTGCTTGCTTGAGTGTCTGCGTGTGCGTGTTTGTGCTTGTGCGTGCGTGCGTGCGTGCGTGCGTGCGCGCGCGCGCACTTCCAAAATTCTACTTCAGAATTGCAATGCTTGTTTTTTTCTTGGCAAAGTATTATTATATAACATTAATAAGGATGTTAATACATTACATTCGGAATAATTTTTTTGTAATAATTGTATAAATTGCTATTATTAGTACTAACATAGTAGTAACATAATAATAATAATACTTATTATTATTATTATTATTATTATTATTATTATTATTATTATTATTATTATTATTATTATTAATAATAATAATAATAATAATAATAATAATAATAATAATAATAATAATAATAATAATAATAATAATAATATAATTGAAATTATTTAGCTGTTTGTTTTGGTTGTTTTTATTATTATTATTACCATCACTACTAATGCTATTATTATTATTATTATTATTATTATTATTATTATTATTATTATTATTATTATTATTATTATTATTATATTGTTATTATTATTATATAAGTGATTTAGCTTATGTCATTTACTGTTTAAAATTATTAAATTGTATTAGTATTGATGATGATGATGATGATGATGATGGTATATTTAAAATGAATTATTTGTAATTATTTTTACTGTTTTTGTTGTTTTTATTGTTATTATTGTTATTACTACTACTGTTATCATAGATATTTACATTAGAAGTCGCCTATGCTCTATTGGAAGGAATGCGTTAATAGAGCTGCCATTTTAATGTAGGATAGCGCTCCTTTGAAATGAATGTGGAACCAAGGTGCAGTGGAGGACTGGCCATCCAGAGCCAGAGATATTTACACATATACAGTTAAGGTCAGAATTATTAGCCCCCCTGTTTATTTTTTCCCCATATTCTGTTTAATGGAGAGAAGATTTTTTTTCAACACATTTCTAAACAAATAGTTTTAATAACTCATTTCTAATAACTGATTTGTTTTATCTTTGCCATGAGGACAGTAAATAATATTTGACTAGATATTATTAAGACACTTCTAAACAGCTTAAAGTGACATTTAAAGGCTTAACTAGGTTAATTAGGTTAACTAGGCAGGTTAGGGTAATTAGGCAAGTTATTGCATAATGATGGTTTGTTCTGTAGACTATCGAAAAAATATATAGCTTAAAGGGGCTAATAATTTTGACCTTATTTAAAAAAAAAAAAAAATTATTCTAGCCAAAATAAAACAAATAAGACTTTCTCCAGAAGAAGAAATATTTTCAGATACTGTGAAAATTTCTTTGCTCTGTTAAACATCATTTGGGAAATATAAAAAAAAAATAAAAAATTCAAAGAGGGGCTAATAATTCTGACTTCAACTGTACCTATAATCAGGACTTTTCCCGGTGGTCAGTATGCACATTTTTTTAATTACGAAAATTGTAATTTTACACCACTTTTCTACATCGATGAAAAAGTGACCGCACAGACATTGCCGACAAAGAGTGTGTGTGTTTTTGTGCATGGAAATTTATTATCCTCCCTTCCTGTTAAATTTGATCTAATCCATGTCCTGAAACACACACCCTCTGCCGTTTTACTTCTCATTGTAACGCAGGGAGCAATTAGTTTGTGAATGAATCTCTATTATGAACAACCCATTCACTTAGCTGAAAATAGTACAAGTTTCTAGCACGGCAGCATCTTGTTGTCATATTTCATTTACATTGTTTGCTTATTTTATTCAGCAAAACTAGCATAGGCCTAGTATTGAGTGCGAGTTGGTGCTACTTTGCCTTATGGTCAGGGCAGTAAGAGTTATCATCTGTAAGGCTATTTGTTTAGCACAAAAGTTCGTAACATACAAATGCATACAAAACGAAATCTTACCTATGAAATGTTCTGCCTTTATGCTTTGTTTTCTTTGTTTGCTCGTTACTACACCAGTACACCTGTTTGTTCATTACTACTACCGCTCTCCCTCGTGAAGCAAATACGAAAGTAACTGAAACTGCAATTCATCGAAATTCCGCTAGTCCTGGCTCCATAATAGAGCAGATTTTTATTAAGCCCACTGTTAAAATGGACAATTTTACAGCAGAAAAAAAGTATTTACAGCCTGGTACAAAGAACAATTTTGAATCATATAGCAAATATTACCCTTCATGACAACTGTGAGGATGATTTTCTTAATTTTTTTTATAACTCATCCGTTTTGTTCATATTAAGTTATATTAAGTCTGCATAATAAAGGGCGTGGCCACTTGAGTGACAGCTGGTCTCCATCATTCACCTCAGCTGATTCTGGCTGATTAGCTGCCAAACTCGGCATGTACATCGTATTTTAGTTTAGTTTTATGTGGCTTTACTCAGTCAGCTGCCTTTTGGAATTATTTTTTACAATTACCAGATAATATGGCATACCGTGTGCACTTTATTGTGCTCACAAACCATTCACATGGCCTCCATTTCCCTGGTGAGTGAAATTATATACTTAAATACCATATCTATAAATCTATTTGTTTTATTTAAGATCATTTATCATTTTTTTTTTCTTTAGAACTTGAATGCACTACAGAATCTGAAAGATTGATAAGCTGTAGGCTATAGAACAGTCATCTAAAACATTGTCATACAGTGTTATGCCTGGATTTCAAAAACAGCCTTGGATTTACTAACACAGACTATATTTGAAGTGTTTTTCGAAGTAATTAGCGTTTTCGTCCTGTAGAAAAACGTCATAAGAACAATGTTTAGTGGCTCAATGTATTACAACAGTGTTTTTAAAAGACTAAACACTATTGATATAGTATACAACCAAGCACATGTGGTCTAAAGACAGTCGCAAGTAATGAAGTATTAAGCATTTCTCCCCAAAAAAAGCCTACCTTAGCAAAATGCTTGCAGGCATCTTTAGCTCCGCTCATGCTCCGCCTCTTTGCTCTTGTTAGGTATCCCCCCGTTGACGTGATGACGCACAAACAAAATAGTGATGGTTGGCTACGCCTATTTGTAGCTTATTTTGCGTTCTTCAAAAACCTATGGGTGACGTCACGGATACTACATCTTTTACATTCTATGGTTACTACATCTGTACACAGCGCAAGTCCAGCATCTTCAGATTGGCTTTAGTCTTGACTAGTGCGGTTGAATGACATTTGTCCTGAAAGCACTGTACAAATGTGGCGGCGCTATTGACGCATGCTCAGGGTGCTCTTTTTTTTTTTTTTTTACTGTTTGTTTTTGTTGTTTTTTTATTGTTATTATCATCACTACTACTATTTTTTATTATAATTATTACTGCTACTGCTATTATTATTATTATTATTATTATTAATATTATTATTATTATTATTATTATTATTTTTATTATACATCTATAATAATAACTCATGTGTTAGCATGTCTTAATATAAAATATTACATTAACATAAATGTCACTGTCAATTCACTTCAGTGTTGATCTTAATCACAGTTTGTGTCCATCATCGTCTTTACAATCCCTTAATTTTCTGTGTGGGATGATGATAGCTATGAGAACACTGTCTCCCCCATGTGTCAGAAAGCACAGTTTGGATTTCCCCCTCGTCTGTCCTGCAGGACAGTTTTCTCCTCCTGGCTCGGGGTGTCCAGCAGTGAAGTGTTTGGGGCCGCTGAAAGTGCTCTGGCAGCTGGAGTTTTTGGGAGGTCGCCGTAAGGGCACAATCGGCAAAAACAGCCGCAATTAGAGCCAGTGACTCATTGCGTCCACATAAATCACATGCACTGCACATCATAAACAGACTGTAAAACTTTAAAGCACAGTTAATTGTTAGTAATAGCCGCACGATTGATTTATAGCCATGTACAAAGCTGAGAGATAGGGGCGAATGACCTCAATGTCACGTCACTCTTATTACACAAGTGATATATTGCATATTTTGGCCTGAAAACAAGCAGATGTTTTTGAGGAGTTTTGTTTGAACAGCCACAATGATGTTTCCCATTTGCATTGCTTAATGGAAATTGAGGGAGAACGGCCCATCTGTCCCTTGCGTTTGCTCAACTGCTATGATATATGACTAAATGTAGCTGTAAAAATTACAGTGTTGAACTTAGATGTTGTCAAGGCTTTGCTCTAAGCGTTAAACAAAACAATAAAAGAGCTTAAACGTGCTTTATCATTGACATCAATGCACAAAAATCTTAACTGTCATGATGCATTCACAAATCTGTTTGCTGTTTTCACATTCTGGCTCTGTTCGAATTGAGAAAACTGATTTTATAAAAGAGACATAAATTGTTTTTATTATTTTTTTTAAAACTAAAACCATATTGTGTCTGATCAGCAGCTCCTAAATGAGTGAATTGGAACATGAATCAAGTTTAATTAAAGCATTTTTAATTTACAGCCCGATTGATCAAAAACTGTCTACATTTATGAAAAACAGAATACTTATCTCTAACAGAAAAACATAAATATACTTAGTTTTAAATGAAAGTAAATATTTAATCTTACTTTGCATAAACATTCACTGTCATGTTTGACACTAAAAAGGCTAGGAAAAAAGTATAATTTACAAAAAAAGATGTTGTCTACACATACCCAAATGACTCAGACACTAAACAAGTATAGTATAAATAAGTATATATACACACATACATACAATGAGTTAAAAAAAAAGTAACGTCACATTAGCAGGTTAAAAACCACATCACCATTTTTCTCAATAAACATTTCTAAAGGTGCTGCACCTAGGGATGCACCGATCCCGATACTTGGATCGGATATTGGTTCGACACTGCATATTTTTGCTGGATCGGGTATCGGCCAGCTGGTACCGATCCAAATTCGATCTTGCTCGTGTGCTATATTCTGTGTAATTTATAAGCCAACAAAAGCCATGAAAGTAGCCTAATATAAGGCACTAGAAAGTTGTCATGTATACCTACTATATCCTAAATGTTCTGAAGCCATTCTATAGTTTAATGTGAAGTATACAGATGAATATTCAAGTGGTTAAATTCATGTTCGCGCTGTGTCTCAGTGATGCATCAAGCGCTTTCACGCACCGGCTGCACAGACGTGACGTGCGCCACTTCGTCAGATTATTCTCACAGTAAGATCCTGTTCTTTCATCCCTCCGACTGAGTTTACTCTTCCGAGGGAAATGCTTTATACTTTTATAATATACAGTTGGCCTATAGTTTTGTTATTTTTACTAAGTATATATTATTTGAGGTTATCACCAGAACTATAGAAACTGTATTATGCTTTAAAAAAAAATAATAATAATTTTGGTATCGGGATCAGATCAGTTCCAAAAAAATGGTATCGGGCCAAGGTCGAGAATCCTAGAAAAGGGGCAATCCGGTTGGCGTGATTGTTTAACAAGGTCCATGGAGGAGCTCCAGATGGATACTTTTGATTTGTGTTTAGTTTATGATTAAAGTTGTTGCATGTCCACTGGTTTTCGCTTCTGAATGAGCAAGTTTGCACCACTTGTACACAACGTTACATGTATTTCTGATGTAAACTAAACACCGGCGAAGAAACTTGACACAGAGGAATATAGAGCAGTTTCCCACTCCATTATCTTAGGGGGGTTATCTGTCCCTGCCCCCCTTGAAGTCAAGTTAAATGTATTTTATGTATAGAACATAAAATCACTTCTTTTAATAAACAAGCTACATAGCCGTATGTAATATCTTATTTACACAACAACATGTAATTTCTGTCTCTACATGGTTCCGCAATTACAAATTTCTGCTCTCTGAATCGCGCACAGTGGAGTTCTACACAGACACTCTCTGCTGTATGGGAATGAGACACAAACAGTGTTTTGAGCTGCTGTGACCCGTTCGCCCCTATCTAGCGTCTCATCCAATCTGACCTTTCCCAGAAGCACTGCGAGTCTCCCACAAACTTATACCCACCCCGTGATTCCCCAAAATGAGTTAAAATACTCGGAAATCATGGCGACGAGAGTGAATGAGCAAGACAACAGATTGTGAGAGGCACAGCAATGTTCTAAGCATTACATTACTTCAGTTAAATGAATAGAGCAGTAAAGATATCGCAAGTGCAAATCCATCTATCTCTGAGTGATCTGCTATCAATAGTTGGAGATGAGCAAAATATTTGAATGGTCTTGCATGTATTTAGGCCTTTTTACATATATAACAACTGAAAGTTCTGTTTTGACAATATTGCTAATTCACTAAAAGCTGGCTGGAATTATTGGAAAAATAAAACTTTTTTTTTAATTTGAATATTTAATAATATAAATTCTTGTAATACACTCATTGCTATAAACAGTAGTTTATAGACCTCTTTCCTTTTAGTAAAGGAGTATTAGATTTATAGGTGTGCATTTTAATTCTTATGCATCAAATATACACTCCAAACTTGTTCTTGATTGAGTAATGTTGAATTCTTATTTCATCATTTGCAGTGTTTCCAAATTTCATTGTAATTTTTCATAACAATTTTTATATCTGTTTTATTATTTTCTGTGGCAGTTCATTTCGTTCTGGCAACCCCTGATAAATAAGGGACTAAGTCAGAGTGAAATGAATGGATGAAATATTTTCTTTAAAGCTTCTCTTAAGGTTTATACTTAGAGGGAAAATGTGCTCAATGCATTATAAAGTTTGAAGCATTAGAATCGGTGCTCAGTATCAGCCTATCACCATGACAAGGAATCGGTATTCAATATCAGCTGCAAAAACCTGATCAGAGCATCCCTAGCTTTGACCCAACTTGGCTGTCAGGGTAGCAATACTTCCCCTTGGTAAGTCAGTAAATAAACCCTTAGGAAAAAGAAGTATGCTTAAGTAAAGGTCAAGCATAAAAGAATACTTTATTTAGTAAGTAAATAAGCCCTGCAATATACACTGCAGTGACAAAAGCTGCACACTTTAAGGAAAAAAGATATAAAAATAAATGTACATTTTTAACTTGTACGATTGTACAGCTCAAATAATTGTTTTTTACTGCTGTCATTAAAAGAAAAAAATTAACACCATGACTCGGTGTCAGTCTGAACAGCCGTGCCGCACCATGTCACGCCACGCCGTGCCATTCCTCACCCCCCCCAAAAAAAACTGTAGAGACATAAATACCCCACTGCCCGCTGTTGTTTTGAAAGTGTTATTGTCAGATAAACACAAACAGAATGCAGAAGTATAAATGCGCAGGCAATCGATGCGCTGTGGATTACTGCGATCACTCAACGCAGAAGTATAATTCAGCCTTAACAGTCAATGAGATTTCTTGCCCCAGAAATTACGCATTGTTGAAAGAAAATACTAAATATAAATTAAATCAGTACATAAAACACTTAATGGACAAAACGTGAATAGCAGTGAGAATTGTTAACTTGTTTCTTTTAAAACTTAGCATAACAATTTTGACACTCTGGCTAGTCATGGGACGATAGTCGTTTTCAAGGTATACCGTGGTTTGGAAAAGTCAAGGTTTTAAAACCGCCAAAATTTTCTGCTATACTGTTCCTAAGGGATGTGTAAGATTTTTTATTATGTTTTTTTTTTTTTTTGGTTTGTTTGTTTTTTTAGGACAACAGTATCTCCAGCAGAAATGATATCCGAATATGTTGTTTTAAATTGTAAATAGTTATGTGTTTTTAAAACTAAAGCAGAAGTCAATGATTTATTTGAATTATTTAGCCTGACATGTTTACTGCTCCAAAATATTTGAAATGTTTCTCAAAATAAAATATATTGTGTACAAAGGGGAAAAAGTTAGTTTTTTACCCAGACATTTAAAAACAACATATTTTAGAGCAGTAATCACAGTACTGTCATACCGTGAAATTGTGATATTTTTATCCAAGGTTATCATACTGCCAGAATCTTATATCGCCCCATGCCTAAATCTGGCACATATGCCATTGTGTGTTAGCATTTTGGAAAATGAATACATATAAAGAAATATACAATGTTTATTAATCATTTTTAGAAAAATCTATAGCATTTATAGAAAATGGAACCATGAATTGAGCTGTGTACCAAAATATTCTGAAGGCGAATGTCCGGCCATTTGTTAGTGACCTCAAGCTGAAGCAAACTTGGGTTCTGCAGCAGGACAAGCTTTTCCACTTCTGAATGGCTGAAGAAAAAACAAAGCAAAGACTTTGGAGTGGCCGAGTCAAAGTCTTGACCTGAATCCAGTTGCTGTGGCATGACTTTAATAAAGAGGTTCATGCTCAAAAACTCCCCAATGTGGCTGAATTACAACAATTCTGCAAAGATGAGTGGACCACAATTCCAAAGCACTGTAACAGACTTTTAGTCTTTAGGCAAGTTATCGAAAATGCTTGATTGCTGCTAAGAGTAGCTCCACAAGTTATTAGGTTTAGGGTGCAAGCTCTTTTGTAGTTTTGTATTTTGTTTTCCCTTAAGAAAAAAAATCTCTTCATTTAAAAATTTACTCGTGTAAATTGTTTACTTGTGTTACCTTTGACTAATATTAAAATTTGTTTGAAAATCTGAAACATTAAAGTGTGACAAACATGCAAAAAACAAGAAATCCGTAAGCAAGCAAACACTTTAACACCACGATATATATAAATCTAGTAATCATTTTTTATGTGCAGAGACACAAATATTCCTTAGTGATAATTAGTCTCATCTGATGTTCTGTAAATAGCACACAAATTTACCAACATTTATTGATCCGTTCAGTATTTATTTCAGGCCAGTCTAGTATTGTAGTAAAAACCGTTTCAACTAAAGCCACCCCAAATGGCAAAATAAGCTGTTACTCATTGTTTATGTCAGTCAGATGTTCAGTCTCTGTCTAAGTGAGCAGTTTCTGGCCTGAGTACGTAGCAGTGCTGCTGGCCAAGTGAGAGTAATAATGAACAAAAGATGACTAGCTGGGATTTTTCCAGTTGACGGATGCCCTCTGTGCTTCCACGGCTGGTGTGGAAGAGGACAGGGCAATTCCGCTAGTTCTGCTAAGTGAACTGTTGTTTTTTTTAGTTTCAACACTCATTCTGTGATGTTTTTGCAATTACAGAGACACAGACAAGCATGTCCCACAGCGCCAGCACTCATAGTTTAATTACAGTTTAACTTTTCAGTTTTCCTCTGATGATTGTAAGATGTTGCCAGGCTAATTAAACACAGATGGCTTATTCGGAAAGACCTCAGCATGCATGCGTGGTGCCGCTCAGGACCGTGCCAGTGTTAGCGCTCACAGAAAGAGCCAGATCATTAGGCATATTTAAAATAATCCTGCTTCTGATTGTATCATGTAATGCTAATTGTGTCGCTGTGATTTATAAACATATGCAAATAAGCCAGTGCCGCTAATGTTGCAATTGTAACACTCAATTTGTGCTTCATTAGGGTGAGGAGATACTGATAGTGCTTTATCACTAACTTAATCTGCCCTGAAGGACCTCAGATAAAAAATGTTTACCTCTGGAGGTTTCTGGGAGTTTGTAAATTTAATTAAAATGAATCATTTGTATATACGAATTAATACTGTTGTTGCTGCATTTCATGTACTGCTGGGTTTATTATGTGTGTAATAAACTAACTTTTAGATTATTGCACAATCTGTGATGCATCTTTTTTACTCTTTTTATTGTTTTATTTTATCATAAATATTTTCCACTTTTGATTAATTACCGAATTTTGTCTTAGAAAGGCATTAATTAACCTTTTTACACTACAGTGGTCCCTCGCTATAACACGGTTCACCTTTTGTGGCTTCTTTTAATGCAATTTGACATGCTTATTTTTATTATTTTTTCACAGCACATTGTGTTCTGCTTCCTGATTGGCTGTAGACTATTGTAAATTAATCTCCTCCGTGTCTCCTGTACAGTACAGAATGCATTCAGCTTGCCATATTAATCGCCGATCACTAGCAGTGTGAGTTCCAACAAGAATACAAAAAGAGTTGTAACTGTCTGCAGTAAGACCATCGTAAAGGGGGTGACACACCGGATGCGCCGCAACATGCAACGCCATGCATTTTATAATTGTATACAGTTACTGTCTGCGTTGCCCTGCTACGACTCGGGACATATTTCGCCATATGAATAATTTCATTTTAAATAACATGCAAATGCGCACGTGCGGTGTGTGTTACTTCTAACTGTCATGTGTGCGGCATATCCATTGTGCAACTGATGACAGTGATGAATGTTTGGTCCTGACTAGGCATGGGCCAGTAAAGTATTCTTACAGTATGATAACCTTGGATAAAAATATCACAGTATCACAGTATTGTGATTACTGCTCTAAAATATATTATTTTCAAATGTCTGAGTTAAAAACAACAACTTTTTTCTGTTTTGAACACAATGGCTGTTTCTCAATTCAAAGAACGCAGAGATTGGACTTGCGTTCTTGTGAAGACTGGTCTTGCCAGGTCACCTCAGAAGTACAAAGTCGGGAGGCCGCGAGAACACAGAATACATCTTGTGAGAAATGAGATGCTGCGTTCTTCTCGATTGTCACATGACCTTCACACATTTTTAACAGAAAATTGTTTAAACATTACAGCATTCCTACAACAATTTATTGTTTTCCGCCATTTCACAATATATACTATGAAAATAGACTTTATAAATATACGTTGCACAACACAAAACTGATTTTAATATGAATTTTAGCAAACAAACACCCTTAATGTGTTTATGCCTTTATTGAGATTTTCATGTTCATGTTTACTTTCACTGTCTCACTTAGGGAAACTCCTGAGGTAAATAAGTTATATCTCTGAGCTTTATTAATAAATCTATATAAGATGTTGTGTTCCCACCTATATTCGCAATGACTTCTGGGACTTCTAGAGTGAGTTCGATGCTGGAGTCTGCATCGGTGCGTCCTCGATATCAAGAACACATCCGGGAACTTTCACATGTCCTCCATTCTTGCAGTCTTGAGTTTTGAAACTGAACTTCGGCGGATGATGATGACGTTACACGAGGACACGAGGACGTAAGATCGCTTAAGAATGCATATCACATAGTTCCATACTTTATAGTACGCTAAATCAGTATGTGAGCAAAGTTGTATGTTTGAATTCATAGAATTTGAAAAACAGTATGCGAGAAGTACCCAGATGACTTACTACTTTTGGCGAGATTCTGAAGTGTGCATCCGATGGATGCTACGCTATCCCTTGATGCACCGCGAGAGAATTCATTAATGGGAGTGAAGCGAGATGTCACGTGATGTCAAAATGGCATCCGTAGTACGTCATAGCTCATTCATACAACTCACATTCATACTATATAGAATATGCTTTTCTAACTTTTCCTACTGAGTAGTAGGCAATTTCGGACATAGCCAATATATTTTATTTTGCGAAACATTTAAAATATTTTGGAACAGTAAACATGTCAGGCTAAATCATGTAAATGAATCATTGACCTACGCTATCTTCATTAGTTCCAAAAACACTGATTTATTTACAGTTTAAAATGGCATCTTTGGATATGTTTTCTGCTGAAGATACTGTTATCCTAAAAATGTAAAAAAAAAAAAAAAGTCTTACATATACCTCCTGACAACAGGTTTTGATCTTTGATTTCATTCTATAATACTAGACTTTTTTTCTACGAAGGTTGGAACTTTGAGAGTGTTTAAACAAGAGAGAAAAGTGTTGAAATGTTAACGCCTGTCTGAGAAAAGTGTATGAAGTGTGTTTTGAGGGATTTTAGAGTCTTAAAACATCTATAATAATTGTAAAAAAATAAAGCGACTACTTTGCGGATTTCGCCTATCGGTTATTTTTTAAACGTAACTCCTACGAATAACGACGAACCACAGTATACTAGGACACTGTGTTGCTATTACTTTTTAGGTTGTTATATTGGCCTTTTTTGACATTGGTTAAAATTGACATTTGGACCCTTCTGAGTGTTGCTACATTTTTTGCAGCAAAATTTTGCTTTTCCCCAAACATCTTCATATTTAGATGCAGCAGTGCATCGCATGTTAAAGTGCAGGAGTAATTGTATTCAGGCAGTGAAAGTGGCCATGACAGAGATTGAGTGTTTTTTCTGTCCCTGGGGGCCCTGGGCTTTTCTCACCCCATGTCAGTGGCTCCCTGTTGGGGCCCTGAATCTCAGACCTGCAGGAGAGCTGGTGCCAAAGAGGCAGCAGGAAGTCTTATTACAGGAGCCAGTCGAACCCAAACAAGCCTTCAGACCCGATTCCCACTCAGTCCACCACTACTGAAAACAACTAGCCACGATCGTATTACACCGTCCCTCCTCTTATTTGATTTTAACGAGTTAAGAAGTTTCTTATATATGTGTGTGTGTGAATTGGAAGTTTTAAAGAGAACTCTAGGTGTGTACATTTACATGTCATGTAGGAACGAGTAATTGAAAAGCTCTTTGTAGCAGCATTTTGACTGGCCCGACAAAAGGGCTGAAGTTATGGGAACTCTTCGCTCGGAGCAATACTTGTTGACTTGCAGAATTGGAGGAGGATGCCAAAAGGAAAGTTGCCCTATTCAAGTTTTTGCTTACACAAGGCCTCTTTGTGGTTTTTAAAGCTTGTCAGACACGTCAGGCCCGGTAAGAAACAGTATATTGTTTCCAGCACTTTGGATTCCTTTCCTTCTGACATCTGCCAGTCTGTAAAGATGATAAATTCTTGCCTCATTAGCCAGCGGTGTGGGATTACAGCCTGACAACACATTAATCACTTGCCTCTGTGGCAGGCCCCACTTGCAATAGGCATTGTTAACAAAACTTTTCTAATATGTCACTCTCCTCTCTGACAGGCCGTAATCAATCATCCTGATTGACAGAGCTGATAGATTACACTATTTATGCTGTGTGTAATGAAAGATAGCGTTTCCACCTACTGTCATTCCTGAGATAATGATAGCCCACCTCTGTAAAGGAACATACACACAGTGCACAGAAGAAAGGAGGAAGAAGAAAAGGCGAAGCAGACAAACGCTGGCATGCATTGTGAACTTTAAGCAGACAATGTTCTACTCCTTGGTGGGTGTCTCTTTTTGTCGAGTGGTATTGTTTGGTAATACAGGCTTGCTTTAAGGAAAGCTGCGACAGCCAAAGCCGCCATTGTGCGCTCACCGGAGCTCGTGTTCTGGCAGGGAAAAGTTGACTTTGTCTACCTGAGGATTGGGTTTCCACAGTCTCATTGTGGAGGCGAAGCTTTTGTCGGCTTTTTGTTTTGTTTTGTTTTTTCTCCGTCGAGCGACAGCGACAGATCTGTGGGCCGAAACGCAATGATGGCGTGATTTATAGCACACGGCTTATGTAAATTTTTCAAATATTGGCAAAATTACCAGTAATTTGCGCTTTCTCATTTTCCGTTCGGCATCGTTCGCGCGTGTCTAATAGCGCCTAATAGCAGCTAATACGCATTCTGGGCTTTGTTTATAATCTGGTTTACTTCATTGCTTGTGCATTTGCA